>NC_048910.1:1634919-1728407 GCF_011077185.1 Oxyura jamaicensis
GCATTCTTACTTGCAGAGAAGATGCCCTGCGCATGGGAGCTGATGTCTCCAGGGAGGTTGGGCTGGATTTTCTCTTGGTGAAATGTGGGCGGGTTACAGCTCCACAGCCTTCATCTCATACCTGTCCTCTGCCCCCCTGTAGCAGCTCTCTGCAGGAAGACCATCAAGTGTAGCACCACAGCCTTAGGAACAGTGGAGGCCGTTTTGTCTCTCACCAGATGTGCCCGGCTCTGGGAACGCACACACTGCTTAGGACACATTCACCTCACTGTGTATAGGAAGCCAAAAAGAAAAATGCATTCAATTGACATTGGGGGAGAAATTTAGGTCAGCTGAATTGTAATTACCTGTGCGGGAGTCTTGCCAAGACTCTGGGTTTAACACCCCTTGTCGCATGAGTCTGATGAAACTTGAGTATGAAATCGCAAAAAGAAAAACTTGTTCTCCTTTGTAGGGCTGCAGAGGCATTTTCTACAACTTGGTTTCTCAGAAAAGGGGTCAAAATGTCTTCCCAGTCCGCCTGTTTTTACAACAACAAAGAAGCTTTTTTTTTTTTTTTTTTTTTTTTTTGTCTGAGGGGCAAGATCTGAGTTCCTAGCAACTTCAGAAACTTTCCAAGGCATTTTGATGTTTCCCAAACTAAGTAGGAGGAGGTGGGAATCGAGGTTTTATGGGAGCTTTGCTTGTCTCACCAGCATCACCCCACCTGGTATTGCTCCCAGACACCCACCCGCCAGTGGGGATGGGGAAGGTCAAAACGGCAGCTAGGTGGTAGCTGCTGTGAGCCAGGAGAGCTGTGTGGAGTTGGTGGAGCTCTGCTGATGTCTACAACTGTTGATTACCAAAAACCATGAAAAGTGGTAGTTAAGAGTAGTCAAAAGAATAGTCAAGACTCATGGGGTTGGGACTGCAGGGTGCTGGCCAGCCCTGGTAGCAGACAGGGCTTGGGGGACTTGGAGGAAAGGTCTTTGCAACATAGCTTTCCTCCCACTGAATGATCCTCTGAAGTGTGGAGTCCTTCCTCTGCCTGGGGACAAGGCTCTGGCTGACCCAGTAGCATTTGCCATTACTAGCTGGATATATTCGAGGTTTCTTGGCTTGTAACTTGGAGCACGCTGGTGTGGATGCATCGGACCTGCCAAATGAAGCTGAATCTCACCTCTTGTCAGCATGGTGCGAGCAGCTCAACACAGCCCTTGCCCAAAAGTGATTAAGAACTATTTTTTCTCATGAGCAGGCTGCAAACAGCAGTACACAGGCATCCCTCCCACCTGTGTGGTGATTCAGAAACCCAGGTCCAACCTCTGTATCTATAGGAGAAAGGTGGCTGCTTTGCACTGGAATTTTCAGAGGTGTCCTAAGGTTTGCTGTTTAACTCAAAGCTGACGGGGAAAAAAAAAAAATTACCTAAGCATGTCAGGCTCCAAATTAGCATGTATTGAACGTGGTGCTAGTGGGGTTAGTATATTTCTTGCCACAAGAAATATAGGTGGGTTTGAAAGGCTATCAGGCAAACCCCCGGTGGGATGCTATCCCCTGGGCTATCAGGCACACTGCCTGAAGCCTAAGAAGTGCAGCTGGCCTCTGCACAGAGGACCATAGCTCTCTAATGTGCAGGTCTGACTTACAGCCAGGGGATGTCCTGCTTAAGATGCAGGCTGAGCACCTGCAGAGGGCTTGCAGGCTTTGTGCAGTGAGCGTCCTTTCCTCCAGTGACACAAAGGGACATTCCGGCACTGGCTTTGAACGGGGCTGGGACTACCCGAGAACCACACTGGGACTCCTTCCCCTGGGCAGATGGGAGCCTTCACCCCGGGGTCACTCCATGTCCCCAGCCTTTTCTGCTTGACCCAGGGTTCAGCAGAAGACCTCTGGGACAGCCCAGAAGCAAAGACTCCTGCAGCTGTGCTCCGCATGTCCCTGAGCCCCTCTCTCTCATTCGCTGTTAATTGAAAGCCAGACTTGCAGATAGCAAATGATTTCTAGGTGCTCACAACCCTAACACCAACTTAATTAAGTTCTTTGGATGAGAATTTCCTTAGGCTGTTAGTTCTTCTTAATGAGACCCGACAAGGGGATGGGGAGAACAGGCCATTAGACACGATGTTCTGAGATAAATCTTTGCCAGTGCACCTTTGCTCCGGGAGCTTCAGTGCTCGTCTCCCAGGCCTGACAAGCCCCATGTCACAGATGAAAGTCTTCTTCATCTGAGTGATTGACCATTTGTTTCCAGTCTATCAGTTGCAGTAATAAAAGCTATGACCTCTTCTGACAAATCCTTTTTCTGGAAAAATAGCAAAGCTTTACTCGAGCTAAGGGTGGATAAGAAGTGTTGATAGACATTGCCCACTCCTCATACTCTTAACAAGCAGAGCAAAACTGCTAGTGTTATACAACACCAAAGCTCTCGGAGTAAGTCTTCACCATAATGGAGTGATCAACTGTGGGATGAGTTCTGAGACAAAATGCTACCAGCAATGGCAATGTTTTTCTTTCCTTGTCAGAAGAACAATCATATCCTTCCCCACCCCAAAAGTAACCAGCCAGGTCTCACACGATGCACAACCAATAGGTCTTTTCTAGTTTTATTGACTCCATGATAATGATGGTCTCTTTATCCTTACTTTTCTCAAGCAAAACAAACCAAAAAATATGCATTTAAATTTCTGCTTCCAAGTCCCAGGATGCTTTTTCTCCTCCACCATTTATCCCCAACCCTCAGACTCACACCAGACTGCCTGCATTTTTTTCTTTATTTATGTTTTAAGGAGATGCATTAATTTTGCAGGGGTTCTCCGGGGAACAGGAGAGGTAGTAAATTGATTTATGAAATTCATTTGCTCACATTTGTATGCTGGCAGCTTGTCCCTGCCTCTGCTGCCATCCACCTGGGACTGGGGGAGTGGGCTGAGGGATGTGTGGAGGGGAGCTCTGAGCTCACACACCTGCTCCTGACCAGTTTCCCCTTTGCGTTTAGCAGCAAAGATCCTGGTTTAAGCTCCACTACTGGATCAGAGACTGGCCTGGGTGGGAGGGGAAGAGCACAGAGTGTGCAGGAGGAGCCTCACTACCCCAGCTCCTTGCTGAAGGCCAGAGCCCTCTTTAGCCCTCAGGAGATGCCTCTTGCTCTCCTTACAGCATGGTTGGGACAACAAAGATCTTGCTGGGGAGGCCTCAGCCTAAGGCTCCAGAGACATGGAGACCACATGTTGATACTGCTGCTGGTCAAGACCAAGGCCATGATGATGCACCTCTACTGGAGCTTCAGAAACTTATGACTGGGTACAATTTAGCTGAGGAAAGAAAAGCCAGATGTGCCACTCAGGAGCCTCGTCCCTGTGCCCAGAGTACCTGGGGCTCCTTCCTACGGAAATCTCAAGTCAGGAGCTCAGACTCCGTCCAGCAGCAGCTGTGCCCGCTCTCTCCTTCCCAGGAGGGAGAGTTGCTGGGACAGGTGGAAATTACAAGAGAAGAGCATTGCTGGGGTAAGGTGAGTATATCCAGGCTTAGCAGCTGGAAAATGCCTGGAGCTGGGATCTGGAGATACAAGGTCTGGTATCTCCAGCTCTGCCTGAACACAGTCCCAAACACCTCATCTCCCTGCACCGTGCTTTCCCACTTCCAGCAAAAATAGCTGTGTGAAGGGGCAAGGACTGCGTCAAGGTGATGCAGCCCAGGGGAAGATCTGGCTTCTTAGCACAGGCCCCTCTTCAGCTCTGGGCAAGGAGTGCTGAGCACGGGAAGGCCTGAGCACCACGGGCTGTGGAGGGGGGGAGGAAGCAGCAGAGCTTTTCTGTGCCCCTGGTTGGTTAAGATGAAGCTGGAGCTCGATCGAGCCCTCCTCCTTCAAACAGTGGGGATCCAGCCTCAGCTATTTACTCCCTATTGCCCCCCTTAGTTAGAAATTACCAGCACAGCTCTCTGACACGGCTGCTTTGGCCTTCTCCATGCCACCAGGCCGCAACACGCTCCTTCATCCTTCTGGGGCACCCCAGCGTTCAAGTGGTTGCCGCTGTTTGTGCATGGATGTACCTGGTGGGCTGAGGGCTTTGTGAGCTGGCCGTGGGGGGTGTCCCCATTCTCTCCTGCCTGGGGACAGGGTGGTGTTGGGGCAGCGAGGACAAGGCAGGTGCTGCTGTGCTGGCCGGAGGCTCCCCCCCATCCCGGTGTCCACACGCATGGTGGTCCCTTGGGGCTCTGTCCCCAGCAGCTCCCCGCACTTTGCTCACATCGTCAGTGGACACCCTGAGCAGTTTCAAGGCCTCCATATTTATGAATTGATCCTTCCTATTATTATTTATCAGTTCTTCGCAAGAGAGCTGCCCTTTCTACGCAGATGGATTTGTCCCCTCGGCACATGCTTTGTTCTGTTACGAGATTATATCGACGTGTTTGTTCCCCTGTTTACAGATGTGTTGTAATCCTAACTGCTTCATGTAAGTGTTTAATAACGGTATTTACTCTAAATTGCTTGCTGGGATTTTCTTCTACAGTTGAGGAATAAGAAGAGGCTGGAGAGTGGTATTTCATTCTGACAATTTATATTAATTGACATTTTCTAATGGAGGAGACTTAACTGACCTGAATGGTTGTTCCATCTGAGTCAGTGGCTCTACTCAGAGGACTGACGCTGCTGAATTTGGTTCCAGACACTAACAGATGCTCTGTGCTCAGGTAACAAGCACATCCTCACGTGCTGCCACCGCCGTACCAGGGCAGCTCGTGCCATCTTACCATAGCAAAACAGCGATGCAAATTAACCATGACACATTTCCCAAGGGTAAGTGCCCAAGAGTTCCTTGGCATGGTCCCTCAGGGATGCCACTCACAACATCGGGAAATGTTTGGAAAACTTAATGCCACCACATGCAGAGGTGATGCCAGCTGGAAATGGCACTGCCCTGGCACCACTGGGACAGCTGCGTGTCTCCCAAGCTGATGGCCCGTGTCTGGAGTGGAGTCTGGTGGAGCTGCAGAAACAGGTCCTGCTCCCTCAGCATGACCTGCGCCCTCCTCACCACTGGGCATCTGATGCCCATGGCCCTGGCAGGAGGGGTGGCAGGCTCCCCGTGTGCTCAAGGCAAAGCCACCTGTCTACCTTGCCCCGAGGGCTTTGCCCCCAGCTCCCCACCTTCCCCCCTTCTACCTTGGGTTCTGGCACCAGGTACAAAGCAGCTGAGCCATGGGAACCTTTCTCCAAGCAGCACCCTGGGGTGCAGCCAGCCCTGGGTGGGCAGCGGTTGCCTCTGGGACAGCTCCCAGGAGCTGGAGGCCCTGACAAGGCTACCATCCTGCTTGATGAGGTTGTATTACAGTCCAGGTGCTGGAAAATGTACCATGAGCTAAACCACACAAAGGAAAAAAATACAGATGGCATTGCAGGATCCGCCCCAGCCATTTGGGCTCCAAAGCAAGGCTAACCCCATCCTCCCAGCC
Organism: Oxyura jamaicensis; assembly: GCF_011077185.1. Lineage (NCBI taxonomy): Eukaryota > Metazoa > Chordata > Aves > Anseriformes > Anatidae > Oxyura > Oxyura jamaicensis. Next base: position 1,640,356 of record NC_048910.1, read on the forward strand.
CCCAGCACACCCCAGCAATGGGGCTGTTGCCTCCTGCAGAGCACGGTGCCAGGAGAGCCATGGTCTCCCTGCATCCCCTTACCCATCACACTCTAAGAGCCTCCCAGCCATGGCCCTATGTGCCCAGACCAGTGCCACCACCAGTTTTGAATAACGAGCAGGTTCGGCAAAATGGCAAACTGCACAGAGGTGAGGGACTAGCAAAAAGGAGGGTTGTGTTTGTTGATGGGTAAATACTTGCACTAAGAATAGCTCCTTCCAGCTTTGCTGCTCACCTACCTTATCCTGCTCCAATTACCTAACTTAATTTACTCCAGCTGTTCCTCCATATCTCTATGATCTATTTTGTACCTCCTTCTGGCTCCTCTTTGATTCCACTGTATATTTTAACAAACCAGATTCATTTATCTTTGAAAGTGCCTCTCCTTACAGGAAGACTGTGTACAGCTCTGATACATTCACATCGCTTCCATTCCCAGTCCACTCCCAGCCAGCCTTTGTGGCACATACAGGTGCTGGCAGCGCTGTAGTTATCTGCATAACACAGTCAGCCCAGGAAACACTCGTTCTTGAATGAAACTTATTGTCCTGACCCTTTCCTATTTCTTTCAGCAGATGGATTTGACGGGGGAAAACTCTGATCTGAATTCCTGAGGTATGCCCTCTTTGAAAACAAGGCTCAGCCATTATTTCCCCAAGCTCCTCTTTCAGACCTGTCTGCCAGGGAAATGCCTGTCCTGTGACTTTTGCTGTCATTCTCAGTGGCAAAACTACTCCAACATTTGTCTAATTTCTAGTTTTGATAGGAAAAAAATGATGACTTGGCCAAACTCTGGCAACTCTGCTCCATGTGTTGGAGCATACCTGGAGTGGATCCTCCCTTCTGCTCTGCAGGTCCTTTCCATCGTCAGGCCCAGGGGAACTGGAGAGCACAAGACACCACACTGAGATGCTGCAGCATGACCCACAGATGGGTCCACAGGTAGAAATTCTCCTGCACATTCACCGTGGAAGGGAGCAGACCAGAAAGGAGCATCCTCCCCCGCAAAGGTTTTTGATATAGCTCGGCCTGCTGGCTTTGTGCAGCCCCAGCCCTGATCCTCTGCAGTACTGGGGCACTGGAGCAGCCCATGGAGCTGAAGCAGGTCTCCAAGACTCCCTTGATGGGTGAGGGAAGGTGCTTTTAGCCCCAGCCAGCTGTCTGCAAGCCTCTGCTGCCGGGCTCAGACTGCCGGTGGAGCTGCCTGCGCCTGGCAGGTGTCTGCAGAGGGAAGGGCATGGCCAGGTGAGGCTGAACACAGCTTTCAGACCTCCAAAGCTGGGGGTCAGGGACCCACTGTCTGTACCTACCATGCGAGGGCTGGTAAAATCAGCGGATGATGCCCAGTTCTTCGGGGCAAGCAGGTAAGACACCCGTTCCTGGTCTTTGGGACCCGCTCACCTCTTCTTGCTTCTCATCCCCTGCCCTCTCGGGGGCTTTTCTCTCCCCCTCCCCTAACCCCCCCAACACCGGGTCGTGCGACGACCGAGCCCCAGGCCGGGGCTGTGCTTGGAGCCGCCACGGACCCGAGGGAGCCGCTCTGCCGGCTCCGGCCGCCCTCCCCCCCGACCCGCGGTGGTCACCCCCGGCCCGGCGGCAGGATCAGCCCCGCCGGCCCCGGCCCCTCGCGGAGCTCTGAGCGCCGGTCTGAGCGGGAGGAGGAGCGAGGGATGAGCGGGGGGCACGGGAGCAGCCGCGTGGTCCCGGGGGGCTGGAACCAGGCGGCGGCACCGCTAGAGGGCAGGGACGGACCGCCGGGCGGCGCGGAGCACGGCACAGCACGGCACGGCACCGTGATGCACGGTACCGCACGGCACAGCACGGCGCGGTACCGCCCAGTAATGCATGGTACCGAACGGCACGGCACGGTACCGCCCAGTAATGCGCGGTACCGAACTGCACAGCGCGGCACAGCACGGTGATGCACGGTACCGAACGGCACAGCACGGCACGGTACCGCCCGGTAATGCACGGTACCGCACGGCACAGCACAGCACGGCCACCTGCCAGTCTCCCTGCCCAGCCCCGGGCCAGCACCTCTCCGTGCTCAGCCACCGTCACGGTGCCCCCTCGCTGCTCCCCCTGAGCTCTCCTCATCCCTCGGCAGCGCGGTCACAGCCCCCAGGTGCCTCCTCAGAAAGCACTGGGGAAACCGAGACACGCTCAGAAATGCCCCTACAACCCCTGAGAGCTGCAAGCTGCCCCTGCACCATGCACGCTGGGGAGCGGGGATGTGCTCGGGTACCTGGCAGCATCTGTGAGGCCACCGCTGCCTCCCGGTGCCAGCTTTTCCCACCAGGGTGCCAAGCTGTCCCGATGCTCTCCTGCTGCCTGCGATGGTGGAGCTGAGCAGGGAATATTGTCCCCCATGCACATAGCTTTGATGTCTCACGGACTTTCCTTCTCTGCTCTGGGAAGAATCGGATACTACAAGGTTTTTGCTAACAAGTCCCATTCGTATCCAGATTGGACTTAATCTGTAAATGGGATTTTTAGCCAGTTTTGGGGTGTTCATCCCTGATTCTAGCATCTTCCTGCACACTACAGTATGCCATGTTACAGTGTGCCTGTGTGAGACTCTCCAGGCTCCTGAAGATTTTCATATTTGGGTACATAAATATTTGCTGCATTAAGCGTATCTGCTCCATCATCCAGCTCAGCTCTCTGGGTAATGTTCCTTCATGGTGGAGGCAAAAGCTTGCCTTCAGCAAACAGTGTCCAGGCTCATGTTCTGATCAAAAGGCAGAAAAATGGGAAATTTCTAATAGAAACCCGATTCTCTGGGACAATCCTACCCAGCACTGCAGGCTGCAAACACTGCTTACTGAAAGATTGGCAGGCCCCTGTCAGGCAGCCAAGGAATTACTTCTTCTCTTCTTGCTAGAGCACTCCAGTGTTTGGTCCCTCTCCATCACACCTATCTGGTACTTCACACACTCTTCGCCTTTCATCTGCTGGTGGCAGCGTGGTCCAGGTGCCTTGGACCTGTTCCACGCCCAGCAGGACAGCAGGGAGAGAGCAGCTGATGCTGGGCACCCGTCCCACCACAGCAAGGGCTTCCTTGTCTCCTTTGGACAGCCCTGCTCTTCACTGCACCCTTGCAGGCAAACACCTCCCCTGCCTGCGAAGTGGCTGTTGTCCTTGGAAGTGCCCGTTTTCCTCCATGACCAGCTGTATAACTTGCCTTTTCACGTTGTTCTTTTGCCTGGGGCTGATGCCCGGGGGTTTTGTCCCCCCGGTGAGCAATCAGCCATGGAGATGCCCCCAGAGATGCCCCATGTGGTGTGTTGGCCCTACAGCAGCTGGGGGAGGCTTTGCGTTGCACATCGTAGGAAAGTGCTTCCAAACCCCCCATCTTAAAGCACTGCAAATAGAGCAGAGACCCCTTGGTAGATGAGGACACTGTGCCAAAGACCTAAGGTGGACTTCTTGTGGCTGTGCCCCCAGTCTGCTGCTCAGGCACATGCTCACTGAGCTAAAATAACTTCACTCAGAGGCAAAACCAAAGGACCAGCAGGACAAGGTGTCCCAGTGCCCTGCACCAGGGGACCAGAGGGACGGGGGCTCCCTCCTGGCATCATGTGGGTGGGATGTGCCACACATGTGCCATTGGCCTGATGCCTTTCCTAGCAGCGAGGTGGTTGCAGGGATATGTAGTCCTACCGAATACCCACAGTTTTCCTAGAAAAGCCCATGTGATGCCAGGGGTGGTGACAGGGCAGGGCAGAGCAGAAGTGACCAACAGCTCACAGGCTGCTTGAAAAGACCTGGCTGAAATTAAATAATCCCCATGTGATTTCTGCATGAGGTTTTTGACCAAGGTGGGCTATGACATATCTTCTGTGTGGCTGTACATTAAACGTGTGTGCATCACGTGGCTGTAGAGAATAAAACCTACAGTCCTGCAAAACTAGGAGAGTCCATATGACTAGGCAGTCCTGCAAATAGTGAACATTGCAATCACTTCTCTGGGTTGTGCAGGAGCGACATACATGGCTGGAAAGACCAAGGTCTGGGTGTCAGCTATTGACAGAGAACTGATGCTGAGAAGGTCTCAGCACCCTCAGTGTGGGACCTAGGTGGGCTTTGGTCAGGATCCTATTTTTACCTTTTACCCCATGCAGGAGCCCACAGAATTGACCAGCCCCTGTTCCCATCTGCTGTTGTGGGGTCTCATCACTTGGGAAAGATCCAGAGGACTCTGGGGTTTGTAGAGATAATGCAGCACCCAGGATCTGGGGACAGTGAATCCCTATCAGATCTTCTTCATAAAACTCCTTGTTAGCCTCTCACAGACAGTCTCACTGGCAGTGTCACCTCTCCACATCCCCCCTTACCCCAGTGAAGTTTGCATGGCCTCTGGGGGCATGCAAAGGAATCCCAGCCCAGGTAATCTGGCCTCTGGTCAATATTGGATTTCTGCTTGCTGGATCTTTTTAAAACCCCACACTCCAAACACTCACTTCCTAAACCTTAAGAACAATCAAATGACTTTAAAATACACTAGCACATACCTAGGGAAAAAAAATCACGATAAAGGTCACTTCAGTTTAAAAGGCAGTAGCCAGTGTTTTGTTTAACTCTTAAAGCATCATTTAAAAATTTACAGAAGAAATCTGGATTTAAAAGAGCTTCTTTGGTGACACAAAGGCTTTAGTCCAAATTCCTTCAGCTGCACAGAAATTAACCTGTTCCTGACTGGGGCAGCTGACAATGGTTGCCCAGACCTCACCAAAGTGTCCAGCCAGAGATTTGCTCGTTGCTCCTGGCTTTGCCAGGCACTGAGCATGATTCTGGGTGGGACATCTCTAAGATGGAGTGTGGAGAAGGACAGAAGGTTTGTTTCTGGAAGGGTATCAAAAGCTTGCTTTTTGTCAAGTTGGAATGAAAAAGTATCTATTTTAGAATAATCCAAGTTTTCTTGGATTTTTCCATTTCTGCTTCATTGGTTTCAGTGCCAGTTTTCTGGTGCATGTGTGTGTCATATTTTAACCAAGCAGGGGGGATGGGTGGCATTGCAGGCAACAACAGTGAATATCCTCCTGTCATCATCCGAGATGTGTCCCAGCTGCTCACCCCGTGCAGATGTCTCAGACAGCCATGGACACCCTCACATATGGGTGTTGAATCCCACCCTAAACAGCCAGCAGAGCATTTCAACAACTCCAAAGGCATTTCCAGCACAATAAGACCAACTTCATCCATTGCTTGGTCCTGGTGGATCGCAATCGTGACTGAAGTTCTCTGACTGCCTCTCATCTTGGTGAGTGTGTGAAAGAAGCTGCCTTTTATCTATGTAAATCTGTGTCTGAATCACTTCTCTTCCTTCCTAAGACTTGGAGCACAGTGGGCATTTTTTTTTTTCTTTATACTTTACCCTAAAATTGGTCTGATGTAAGGGGTGATTTCCTGGTCACTGGCACAAAAGGTGTTTTAGCACCATGATGCTGAGCCTTGCATGGGCTCCAAGAATAGGTCTACACTTCTGGGAAGCTCCATGGGATGCCTTAAAAGTGACCAGCTCTGGGCTGGTCTCTTCTTCCCATAACACATGTTATTGAGAGGCTCTGCGGGAGACGGTGAGCGTCACACCACTCAGTAATGACAGGAGGAAACCAGAATGCTGGGGTTGGATCCGGTCACCCAAGTGGTGTCTGGCACTGTCGGAGATACCCTGGGTGTCCGAAGGTCTGCACAAAATGCCATCCGACATGAAATGAGCCCTGCAGGAGGCCCACACTCTCCTGGCACATCAGCAGAAGGAGCACAGCACAGCATCTCCACTGCATGAGCCTGCCCTGTGCTGGTGTTTGAATCCTCCTCCTGGCTTTGCATTTTCATGTCATGCTTCTGACTCAGTTCAGATCTCTGAAACTTGAAGTGTGCCAGGTGCTGCTCCAGAGGCACGGTGCCGTGTCAGCAATGTCACATCCCTGTCCCCTGCTTCCAGCTGCCCATTTGCTCCAGGTCTGTGCCAGTGGTCAGAGCATCCTGAGTAGGACCAAATGTGGCACGGATTTTGACAAAAGCCCTTGATTCTCACCTCATTGTGAGTGGCACTTCCTGAAGTGGCAGGCGCTTTGTACCAGTTTTTAGGTCTTTTACCATCATTGTTAGAAAAATCTATAAGAAATAGTGATCAGCTGCCCAGAGGTATAAGAAATGGGTTGGGCCAGGCAGGGCAATGGCAATTTGGATTTTCTGTTACCTATGGGGGATCTGGATGGATGATGAAATATCATTTCTCCTAGTGGACAGAGCCCAGACCCTCAGTGGGACTGGCTGAGAAATGATCCAAGCAGTGCTCTTGGCAGTGTGGTCAGACCTCCTGCTGCCTCCCAGGGCCGGGATGGAAGTGATGCTTCTGCCCGAGGGCTCAGGGGTAGTGGGCTCTGCCCAAGCCCTTTCCAAGGGACTGGTTCTGCCATGGGACAGGGCCTTCAACCTCCCTGTGGTGAGCTCAGGCTGTGTGTTAGGTTGATTCCTTGAGGCTGGTGTCTCCTTGCTGACCCTGGTGCTGCAGGCAGTCTCACCAGTGCTATTGCTCCCCAGGCAGCAGACACCAGGGCTTGCCAAGGGAACGATAACCCCAGCTCCAGTCCTCTGTGGGCTCAGTGGGATCATTAGCGCCTGCCCAGTAAAGCTGCCCTGTCCCCCCGGAGTGTCAATCCAATGCCTGATTTGCCCTGCTCTGCCAAGCATGAGCCTTGTTTTTTCACTGCTCCGGTTTTATTGATTTTCATTTTTATGACTGAAGCAAGTGCTGTCATGCTCTGCTGTGAGCAAGAGGCAGCCTGCCCCGCCGGTGCGGCCCCACGGCACATCATTTACTGCTGCTTCATGGTCCTCAGCTCCTCATTAAGCTGGGGCAAGGCTGGGATCAGGCACACTGTCCCCAGGAGAGACCGTGCCTCTGCACTCCACATGCTGCCTTGTTGAGGGAGAAATGAGGCTGTTAATGGTCAGGAGAGGGGACGCCAGCAGGCAGGGTTCATTTGCTATTCCCACCGTGCCCTCAGCAAGGCTCTGCAGCACTCTGCAGCTGTGCTGTCCCCCAAAGGGCTGGGTGGGATGCGTCTGATGCACATGGGTCAGTACGATGCTGCCCTGGGAAGGGCTGGATGTCCTCTCTGGACAGGTCCAAAAGTCTCCACTAAGTTTATCCCTTGGCCATATCTCTGCTTTGTTCTTCCCCTCTATGGGATTTCCTTATCCTCTTCGCCCCTTACCTTCTCTGTTGCATTTGGCCTGGGATTTCCAGAAGATCTCCATGTCTGTAGGGCCTGCTCGGGGGAAAATTGCCCCACAATGTCCTGATGCAAGCAGGAGCACAAGGATCCATCCCCTTCCCCTTCAAGCTTGGTGGCTTGGCCAGGTAAAGGCTAGACCATCTTCTACAAAATGGGGTCACCTGCCCCAGGCAGGACATCTGCCACCTGCTTGACCCTGGGCTGGTGACACAACTTGACCAGCACCACCAGCTGTGGAGGTCCACGTGGGGCCCAAGGCCATCAGTAGACCCCATGGGCTGGCCAAAGGCCACCCCTCGAGGCTGTGCTCAGGCTGAGCCTTCCTGGGGCTCAGACATGGAGCTGCACCCACCCCGCGTGCAGCCAGCCAGCCCTGCTCACCTGGCAGGCAGGCTGCTTCCCCCCGGCTTTCTCCCTCCCTTCACTTTTCTTTGGAAGGACTCCCCATGAAAGTGGGTTTCTCCCCATGGGATCCTCACAAGACAATGGTGCAATGGTGATGGTGAAAGTGTTCAGGGTTTGGAGTTTGTCAGATCCCATATCAAGCCTGAATTTTCCCCCACCCAAGACAAAAAGCATCCCTCGGGGCCGGTCCCCACGCAGCAGGATGCTCCATGCACTGAACTGGAAGCACACTGATATTGAGGGGGAGGCCAGTAAGACTGGCTGCCAGTGCTTCCAGTTACATGACCCTGCACTCAGCTCCTTGCTCCTCCACCAGTGTTGAACCTTTGGGGCAGGTGGTTTCCATGCTGGGGATCTGACACAGACCGAACCATTCTGCAGTGTCTTGTCCAAGCACAGTAGCTATTTCTGAGACTGAGCTGGAGAGAAAAGGTTTCATTTTGTTAAGATGAAAAACACTGAAGACTTAGTCTTTGAGTAATTCCAGTGCTTCTGTGCTTTGGAGCAGAGGCTGGAAATTGCACGGAAAACAAACATTTTTTTTTTCTTTCTCTGTCCTGTGAGAAAAGAACATTGACTTGGATGTTCTCCAAGGGGCTGGTGTTTTATGGCTGGATCTTCTCTGCTTGAGGGCAACCAGGCACATTTCTGGCAGCACCCAGAAGGTTCCCTTTCCACTCCTTCTCACTACGTCCATGCAGCAAAATATTCCTGCCATGTGTGCTTGCAGACGCACTACAAAGCATGCTGTGGTCACCAGCAACAACTTTTCTGCTGCCTGCCTTTCCGGATGCTGCCTGGGTGGCATTTGGCAAAGAGTGTGCTGCAGTCCCTCTCTATCCAAGTTCATTCAGCAAAAGACCGCACAAGCCTTTTTAACCCTTTAACCTCCGTCCCTAGAAGGGACACATACAGAAATAAGCTCAGGAGAAAGGCAAAATTAGATCACATGCATAGAGAAAAGGAGCAGTGATTTTCCAGTGTGCCAGGAGACTTGTCTGCAGGGACACTGAGTGATTTGCTGAGGTCCTGCCACTGTCTTGTAAGCATGATGGTGATGGAAGAAGTCATCTTCTACCATGCAGATGAAGTCTATTTGTGTTCTAGTTTGTTTGTTTGTTTTGTTTTGTTTTCACTGCCACTGTGTCACTGCCCCTCAGGTGTGCAGGTGCCTAAGAGAAGAAAGAGTAATGTGTGCTGGTCTAACTCTGAAGTCGAGGAGCCCAGCCTTTGATGGTTCATTTTTAACCAGAACAGATAAGCAACCTTTTTTCATTTTAACCTATAGCATAAAAAGCAAATGTACTTCTGTACCAAGTAAAGCATTAAAAAGGTAACAAGTATGTAACTTTTGAGAAATACTTTGAAAATACTAGACTCAATGATAAAGATTTAATCGTGCAGGGATTTCTAGCTCTTACTCACCTACTCCTTGGAAAAATGTTCCTGGTCCTTGGATAGGTCCCTGTCCCACACCAGATGGGTGAGATTTGTCTTGGACCAGGTCCTTGCTGCAAACATCGTTTGTTCCCATGCCAGAATAACAGGCTATGACTCTCTATGTCCACTCATTGTTCCTCAGGGCTGACCTGCCAAATTATTAAGCAGCCTTTTACCTGACCATTTCTACAATGGGGCTTTCTTCCTCCCTCCCTCCAGGACAGGTCTTTAGCTAGAGTTTGGTGGAAATGCCTGTTTATTTTCATTAGAGTTGCCAGCCCCATTGCCCATAATCCCTGGAGTGCAGTTTTTATCAATTCTTGTTGAAGACTGTCAAAATTATTCTGTTTAAAAATAAAAAATAAAAAAAAAAAATTCAGATGCATTTTTTAACAGATAGTCTGTTTTCTCAGGAAAAAGAAAAAAGAAAGAAAAAAATAATATTGAAAAGAAAACCCAAAGAAGCTTGCTTTTCACCAAGCAATACAAAAATACATCTGAGCAATATGAAAGTACATGTGTAAATTCCAGCTAAACTGTCAAGCCCTAAATATCTGCAGTTTCCAATAAGGTATGGAAGTGAAAAACCATCATGTCCAAGGGCTGAGACCTTGCTGCGAGCAGCTCGTCCAGCTCTGGTGTGCAAATGTCACCTGTGGGCAGGCGTTTTGCAGGAGAATGGCAGAAATCAAGACTCCTAGAAAAGTGTGTTTCGGTATTTATGGGGAGGGGAGCAGCATGAGGAGAAAGGGGAGAGCAAGCAGGGTGGGGAATATGGGTGGTGAGCACAGCTCGTGGTTGATGGCCCGGGAGCAGAGAAGTGGGCAGTGGGCAGGTGAGGTGAGTGCAGGGCTTGCTTTGGCCTGAAGGGCATCATTCTCCGAGCTCCTGCATGCCCGCACAGATCCCAAGGAATCTGCATACGCACAGAAACCAGCATGCCCTTGGTTAATGGCACAGCAGCAGAGTGACAAATTCTGGGACACCCAGGGGACCTCCTGCAGCTTTCCTCTTCAGGGACGAGCAGTTATCTCCAAGATGGCACTGAAAAGGGCCTCACCTCTGGTGACAGCAAATAAAGACCTGTCAGGAAGCATTTGCCTGTGGCAGCGATGATAACATCTGCTAGGCCATGTGTCAGAGCTCAGGACCTCAGCTCACCTGCTCAGGATCAGGCATCACCTGGGACCAAGTGGCACTGCGTGAGTGCAGCTCATTGACTTGGACATCTGCAGACATGCTTTTCTTGCTGCATCTCAGGCATTTGACCTGCTAATTGCATTCAACCCTAGAGCAAATGGCTCAGTCAAATTCTCTAGAGGTGAAGGCTTCTACAGGAAAGTTTGCAAGAAGTTGTGCCACAGTGGGAGCGGAGACATTACAGCGAAGGCACTGACTGTGCTCTGTGCTGCATGGAAGGAAAGCCACAGGGTAGGACAAGAAGGTGGTCAGGAACTGGAGCCCTGCATGGTATGTCCCAGGCTTTAAGACTAACAGACCTTCAGATAAGCCCTGGGACAGGGCTCTCCTGTGGGTAAGACACTAATGAGAGTGAAGGAGCTGCTTATGCTTGGCTGGTGGTTATCTTTATGTCTCCCCTCAAACTCACCTGTTCCTGGTGCTTCTTGCCTTTGAAGCAACAGACTGGTTGGGAAAGATAAACATGAATTTAGCTCTAGGTCCTGAGAGGTCAAAATGTCCTTCTCCCACTTCCTTGTGTCCTCCTGAAGTGCAGTGGAGAACAGCGCAGCATTCAGAACGTCACTGTTAGTAACAACAAATGTGATAGGGATCCCTATTTCCTTCACTCAGAGGGCGGTGAGGCACTGGAACAGGTTGCCAAGAGAGGTTGTGGGTGCCCCATCCCTGGAGGTGTTCAAGACCAGATTAGATGAGGCCCTGAGCAACCTGATCTAGTGGGTGGTGGCCCTGAACATGACTGGGGGTTCGGAAATAGATGATCTTTAAGGTCCCTTCCAACCCAAGACATTCTGTAGTTCTATGATCCCAGTGATGGGAGCGTGCTGATGGGTCACAGGATGCCTGGTCCCCAAGTGCCAGGGCAGAGCTCTGTTGTTTGGTGCATGGAGCAGAGCTGAATCCTTAACAGACCATTAAGGAATCATCATCCCACAGCCAAAAGCTCTTCGTCACCTCCAGTCCCTTCCCGTGGAACGGTGCTGCTCAGAGGTGCTGCTTCCTGCTCAGACGTGGCTCTGTTCAGCAGCACACGGAATAGGGATGGGACCACCTCTAGGGGTGGGAGTCAGGAGACCTGTCAGGCTCCACCTGAACACCATGGACCCCTGCCCTCCATCCCACCCTGCTACATCAGCCGTGGATGATGGACAACAACTGTCATGGCCACAGCCCAGCACGGAGCTGGGGCTCTCTGCGTTCACCCACATACACTTGGAGAACCTGATTTGGAATTGGGCCATCAGACTCTTGTAGCCTGCATGAGTCCAGCTCATGTCTTGCAGTAATGAGAGCCATTGTGAAGCCATCTGTGAAGAAAACAAAAGTCAGGGCCTCAGCAAGTCAGGGGTCCAAGTCCCCTGTGACTCTGGGGACCTGTGCAGTGCCTGATTTGTGTGCAGAGCACCCCTGGTGTGCAGAGCACTTTGCTCCATGGTCCTGGGGAAGACAAAGAAAAGAAATCTTCTCCCAGGGCCATTCTGCTTAACCTGCATTTAGGAGCAGTCGTCACTCAATCCTGCAAGGAACACGTTATCATTTACTCGCTGGCAGAAATGTGAGCTTTTGTTTATTGAAAATAAAAACATACACGCTGCTTAAAATGTTTTGCAAAGGTGGCATGAGGGCAAGGCTGGGGAAGAGCAGTATGCTTCATCTCTACTTGATAAATTACCTTTCACAGTGCTTCCAGCACCTCTCTCTTGCAACAACCACTTAATAATGTACAGGCGCTGCAGCTCTCTCATTATGGGGAAGAAAGAGAGACATTTCAAAGAACCACAGTGTAGCCAGTTCTCGGGGGTTCACTTCCTGGGCTCCTCTGACACAAATTATTAAAAACATTTCTCAGCACCAGCATGGCTTAGGCGACCTTCAGCAGCCTGCACCATAAACAAAACCTTAGACGCGCTTGGCAAAAGAAGTGAAAAGGAGAAGAAAAAAGAGGGGGGGAATTAGAAACATGGAAATGTAATAACTTTCCATTATGCAAATTTGATTTAATCAGAGATGAAGCTGAAGTGCAATAAAAACATACTTTCATTAAGTTTATGACTTTCAGACTCTATAATACCCCAGAAATGTCAATTATGAGGTTACCATAGTGATGCACGGCTACAACTTCAGAGTGATCTCTTTCCTCACTGATAAGTGCACAATGAAGCTAGGCCAAGACCTGGTTTCTCAGCTCCTTGAACTGATAAGAGCCTGTGACTCAAATGGCAAATACTTTTGACAACCTAGGTGAGAATTAAACCCTAAGCCGTGCCTGAATCTGCCGTGCCTGAGGGACTGACGGGCTAAGTCCCCTTGGCCCTGTGTGGGACGTACAAGGCTCAGATTTTAATTTCCAGAGCTCAAGGTCCATTGCGGTTGCTCAGTCCTAGGAGCGAGCAGCCCGTGAGGGACACGTCACCTGTGAGGGACAGACTGGGTGTGTTCTAGCTGTGTGGTGCTCCCTGGTTTGTAGGACGGGGGCTGTAGACTGAAAGGCCACGATGACCGAGTGTGGTTCCCAGCAGTGCATGCATCAGTCCCGGGCCACACGGTGATTGTGCTGGAGGAGCTGGCTTCAGTGCAGATGGCCTGTACTGGGAAAATACTCTGCCAACATGCAACACAGCCCAGAATAAAACTCAGCTTCCCAGCAGAGCTTCCAGGGCTTCCTCCTGTGGGTGGGAAAACACCAGGGGGTGGGTTCAGCCAAGATGGCCAGACAAAGGCCATAGCAGGGGCTGGCGGCGAGTTGTGATGTTGTCAGCAATTCGGGGTCAGCATCAGGTCTGGAGAGAGCATCTGGTGTTGATCCAGTGTGTTGATCCCCAGGCAAGCCTGCAGTGATGGGGAAAGTCCAAGGTCAAGCTGGGACCTGTCAAGTCAGGGTCATGAGAGCCCCAGCATAAAAACAGCTCCCAGGAGGAGGAGAGGGAACCCCTGATGAGGTCTGAGAGCTGGGCTGCTTCAGCTCTTTCTTCAAGAGGTCCAGTGCTGATCAAACTTCTCGCGCAGCTCTCAGCAAGATACCCATGGGAGCATCCAGCTGCACCCCTAAGTGCTGGGTGTGCATTCAGCGCTGGGGCTTCCCCCTTTCCTTCACCCCCCGGGGTCCCACTCAGCACCCAACACCAACACCAGGGCTTTATGCAAACCATGCCCCAGTGCCACACCAGGGAGATGGATGTTCCCCGTGCTTACAGCAAGGTATTTGCCACTGCTTGCTTTGCTGCTTTTTCAGTCCAGCTCTACTGAAGGGATAAACAGGAACCACCTGGGATTCAGAGTCTCACGATCCCAGTGCTGCTGGTTTTGTCAGCCCTGCAGAGATCGTGGGTTTGTTTAAGCCTGGAGTGCAGAAAACAGCCAGAGAGGAAGGGAAAACATCCATGTGGGTAAACAGCAAAGACGATGTTTCTTCAGACTCCTGCAAAACATCCCTACCAAGCTCCCACTGCTCTTGTGTTGTCTTCAAAGAGATGACAGGTCCCCAGCAAGTCGTGTTTTTAAAGCAGCAGCTTCTGTTTTCCTGGGAAAAGGTCTGAAATTAGGTGACCGCAGATGTGATGAGAAGAATTTAGCTACCCTGCACACTCTGAAGTGAAACCCAGCTGGTAAAGATCACAGTAGAAATCTCTTATTTTCTGCATGCTATCAGATGAATGAGGTGTGCCTTGATGCCTGGAACTGTCCTTCGCTGATCTGCACTCATGCTGTTACTCAGTGCCCAATATCCCTGTATAGCAAACGGAACATTAAAAAGTGGTGTGATTGCAAAAATCTCACGTGGAGAGAAAATGAAGTGATATCTGTATGTGAAACACATGACACAGCTACTGATTGTGGCCTATTGATAAATGCATTAAATGAAGTGGAATACCAGTTGTAATTCAAAAGGAAATAATTTAATCATCTTTTTAAAGGTTATAATTTAAGAGTTTACAGCAACTTTGCACAGTTTACTTGCAATTTTTTAATTGCCTCTGAATGAATGCTTCTGTTAAAAATGTCAGCACTGGGAAATTCACAGCAGTCTCAGTTTTCACTTCTCATAGCCCCTGATAATGTATGCATCCACTTTGTGCTAATTACATAAATCTCTTTTGCAAAATCTTATTTTGAAGCAAGCCTGCAGTGAAAAGCCAAAGCACTCTCAGAGTTTACCAAACTTCTGCTTGTACCCACTTTAAAACAAAGACACAAACCAAACCAAACAAACAAATAAAGCCCAATGATATATATATAAATATATAAGTAGCTAAAATATTGATAGTACCTGAGCAAGGAGGTGCAGGGCATGAGCAGGAAGGGGAGTTTGGGGACATGCTCCCAATTGTTGCGTAATCACCAATTTTCCTTGATTCACAGGCAGTGTGAGGAACTGCAGCTGCCCAGTGCTGGGCAGTGACAGCGAGAACCTTGCTTTGCTGGGGTTGGGAGTGAGCAGAAAGTGCCCCTGGGTGCTCTCCTGGAGCTCTTCCCACCCGGACGCAGCTGGTGCTCAGCCTTGCAGCCAGGCTCTGCCTCGGGACCTTCAGGGTTCTCACCGCTGGGCACGGCAGCAGCAGCCCCACCATGGGGCCTTCCGGCATCAGTCTGCTATCACACACTCCTGCTGCTGAAACTGAAAAATTCAGGATGTCTGGGTTCTGCAAGGTGTTCTGGGCAGTTTTTTTCTTTAATTTTGGGTGCCCACATGTGATGGGACTGGGTGTTTCTGGAGCTCTGTACCAGTGGTTACCAATGGCCAGGCATTCCTCAGCTCATGATGCTCTAGGTGAAGCTCTTCAGGACTCCTCACAGACCCTTCCGAGCTTTCCAAAACATCTGGAGTAATTAAGCAAACAGCTCAGTAGGATGGATTGACAATATTTAACTGGAACTTGGTGTGGCTGGCATCTGAGAAGATGTTTGTGTTGCAGAAATCTGAATTCCTTCAGTGCAAACCTCATTTGTAGCTACACTGTTACACATGGGAAGAGGGATTGCCCCTTTACAGTTAATTCTGGGCTGGAAGAGTGAAAGGACATTTTAATCCGCTACCTGAAAAGGAGACTAAAAGCCAAAACATGAGTGGTATGCTAGTAACAGCAATATTCAGCTTGGGATGCAGGGCAAAGCAATCACACGTTTACCATGGGATTTTAGGACTAACCAAGCTACAGTCTGGGTATGAGGCACACCAATGTTCCTCTATTTGTATTTTTACACAACCTAGCTGGCTCCACCATGGAGACAAACTGTCAGGAGCTTCAAGAATGACACAACTGGTTGGTGTGTTTCTTACAGGCACAGATTCAAACTAGTAAGCCCAACTTTGTTTTGTTTGGCTCGTTGATAGGTCAGTCAAATCAAATTAGCATTTTGTGCTGCAGAATGGCACCACATTTCGAAGCAAGTTGGGGAAAAGTGTGCTCCTTTCTATTTGATAGCAACCTCACCCACTGCATGGGAACCTCAGATTCTGAGCTGAGCTCTGTGATCAGAGGCAGGCTGCAGATCTGATGCTGTCTGTGAAGACCCTGAGGTTGATTTACTGCTGATGGAGCTGTAAAGGATGGGGCTGCCTTGCTCCTGCAGGGCGGCTTAGGAGAGCATGCCTGGGTCCTCACCCCATGCTTTCTAAGCAACAGGGAGCAGACCAGCAGTTATCTTGCTGTCTCTGGCTCAGAGGGCCTGTGCCTGTCTGCTTGGCTTACAGAGCACATGATGGTACTGCCGAGTGGGATTTGGAGAAGGACATCAGTTCAGTGCAACTGCTCAGCACCAAGGAAGGTGCGTCTGTTCCTGCCTGGGACTCTTCACCATAGACTCTGCAGGATTACGGGATCTGAGCCATGATGTCCCCTCCTGTGACAACCTTGGCCCAGAGAGACCCTCCCTCCTCATTCCTGCTCTAGCGTTTGACAGGGGATCAGTTTGTCCACACAGCTTTCCGTCCTGCAGCACTGCCCCTTTGCCAGGAGCTTGCTCCTAAATCATTTCTGGGGCACAGAGGTTCAGTGGAGGACATTGCATTTCCCCAGTTTTGCAAAGGCTGTGATTTTGTAGAAACAGATACAGTAAGGAAGGCATTGTCTGGTGGATTGAGGCCTTGAAATTTCTAATCATACCCTGCCTCAGCCTCTCTGAGTGCTGAGAACCCTATTCACTGGCATTCAGTGGTTTCTCTGGGTGCTATTTCAGATGCAGAATAATTAGCAACATGCAGGAAAAGCAACAAAGCCTTGAATGGTATTTAGTGACAATTATTCCACCAAACCATTTCTTACTATTATAAATGGAGCTTATTAGCACTAAATTGTTTCCATAGGAAGCAGCATCAGCAGTAAAAAGAATGGCTGCAGGCTGGCTTGGCGGTGCGGGAGTCAGCGCAATGGAGCCTGCCCGTCTGCTCCTCACTGCAGAGCGTGCGGTGGGAGAAGCCCACATGCCTGCCGCGGCTCGGGGAGCTTTTTCTCAGTACTGGCAGCTGGCCTGGGCCCTGCCCCAGCCTCACTTCATGGCACAGCGATGCAGACACCCACAGTGACAGATCTCGCACCTCTGGGGTGAGCTCGTTTGCCCCAGGGGCTGGAGATGTTGGAGGAGAGGGGAGAGGAGATCCCACTTTTCATTTCATCCATCTGCTTGGAGCTGTTTCCCATGGGAGAGGTCCTGCTGCCCTTCCTCCTGCTGTCCTTGGACCCAGGTCTGAGCTACAGGAGGCAGGGTAGTTAGTTGGCTGTACAGCTATAAGTGAACTGCTCTTTGGTCTGCTGGTTATTGAACAAGAATCTCCTGTGCTCAAATTTCAGGCCATTTAAAACCTGGAATCTCCAGAAATGATCCTGGATTTTTTTTTAACTTGATTTTTTAACAAAGAATTGATTTAGGAAAATTTTCTGAGGAAAAACATATAGATTTAAGTAATATATATATGTACATATTATTTCATTGATACAGTTTTTTGACAAACCTTCCCCATACATCTGAGTGATTTCAAGTGTTCTGAATGTGCTGCTTTTAGAGAACAAAAACTTCTCTGAACAACTGACCACTTTTATCCAGAAGCTGCTCAGGTTCAAGCCCTGAGGCACAGCTGAGACTGGGGACAGCTGGGTGGCCACTTGGCAGACCTGTCACCAGCTGAAACCTGCAGCAAGATGGGGAATCTTCCCTCCTGGGGCTTTGAAGCTGCTGAAATATTGAGAGTAGGATGCCAGCATCAGAGCCATGACCCACCAGAGCTCCACCAGGCTGTGCTGCAGGAGATGGCCCCTGCTCCTCTGTTACACATTCGTCAGGGGGTATCGGAGCTGGTTGCACAAATCCCCGTTAAGTAGGACTCCAGGAGATAATTAAGACTCACGCATGCACAAAGCCATCAGCTGCAGCCAGCAGGAGAGAAGCAACCAGAGCTCCCTCCAGGCAGAGGCCTCCTCCCTATGCAGGGCTTGCTCCTCCCCAGTTTTAGGGGTTCCACAGGCTCAAGGCAGCTGGAAATCCAGGAGCGTCTTGGAGAGACAGGTGAGATTTAGAGATGCAGCGTGCAGAAACAAAAGCATAAGTGCTAACTAAACACATGATGCATTCACCATGGTGGGGCATGACAGCCCCGTAGATTTGTGACAACATTCACTGCACACTTCTCTCCTGCTTTACAGATGATTTAGTGGGTGCTTCGGTTCATCCGCTGTTCAAAATTTGTGGGAGATTCCCTCTCCTTCCCCATAAAATACCTCCAACCATCTATAAAATGTAAACCAACACACCTGTGAGACAGCTGAATGGAGGGCCGCGCATGCATGGCAGAGGTATATCTGCAGCCAGTAAAATAAGTACTGAGGGCTTTGACGCAGGGAGCTCAGGCTCTTTTAGAGGAGGAACATTCATTTCCCTTTGCTGGAAATTTGATTTCCCTGCTTTTTTATCTTCAGGACACGATAACAGCACCAAACACTGCAGAGAGCTTTAAAGTCAGGCAGCGCACGCTCTTGGATGAATCACTCGATTCAACTTTTGAAGGTCTAGGATCCTCTCCAGGGTATGCCCTCTACTACAGGGGATTTTTCTTGTCAGCCCCTCAGTTATCCCAGCTCAGAGTTGTCCTGAGATGTGTAACAGCAACACGGTCATTACTGCCTTGTTCTGACATGTTCAGCAATTAAAAGCACCCATGACTGATGAGTTTTCAGTATTTCTCTGGCAGATCGGGAAGTGTAGGCAAGTTCCCTGTGTTCAGTGGGCGCTACCTGACTCTGATAGTCAGCAGCAGGTTATGGCTGAGCAGCATCCTACAGGAAGCTCCTGTTGCTCCGTCAATCGTCCATTAACATTTGCCATTGCTTAAAGCTTTGCAGACGAGGAAGAAAAAATTTTGTAAAGTGGCAGAGGGAGTTGGGCCAATTAATAGCACATCTATTATGGGAAGGACGGAGGATGGCTGCATCTTCGCTGTGCGGGAAGGGCACAGCGGGTGGCGAAGGCTCCCCCAACAATGGCAACCAGCAGCCGCTGCATGGAGCTCAGGCTGTTGTGAGCAGCATGGCAATTAATTAGAGCTAAAGATCAGCAGCCAAAGAAGCTCGAGGAGTAAATGTCACTTCCAAAGTAGGGCAGGGAGGTAGCTCTGGACTAATTAACCACAGCTTCACCGCAGGAAAAGGACACGATTGACAGCTGCAGCTTCCTGCGCGTGTTCTGGGCAGAGGCCACTGAAGGTTAACGTGGACTGAAACAAATACGAATTGCTCGGTCTCCTGCAGGAAAAACACATAATTCAAAAGTAAGTTTACTGTTGACAAAGCACAGCGGAAAGCACTATGCATCTGTCACACACGCTGTCTCCGTGTGGCTGTGCAGAGCTGCCGTAAATAATGGTCATAAATACTGTAACCAAGTGAATGTTTACCTCACTCCCATGCTATTTGTTATTATGCACAAAGAACGTTGTATTAAGAGTTGAAGATCCTTGCAAAGTCACCTCTCACATGCATGCAAAGCACAGGCTGGGCGCTGCCATGAGCATGCAGCCTGGCAAGGGTCTCCCTGGCATTTCACATCGCTGCTGTACTCATTTTTCCCCAGGTCCCTCTGCCTCATTCGGCACGCAGGAGACTTTCCCACGAGAAATCTGTGCAGAGGATTGCTTCCCAGCTGGCGCTGGCAAGGACGGCGCAGCACAGGGTCCATCTGCAAGAGCCGCCCACCCTCGTGGCTGGGAGGTTTCCCCCGGGCAGATGGGAGGAGGCACGTTTCTTCCCGGTCTCCCTTGCAGCTGCCTGAGCTGGGGTAAGCTGCGATCTGGGAAAAAGCTGCAGAAAATCTGTGTCCTCCTGCCCTGCCAGCTGGGAGAAAGTACACAGCCTCGTCTGCCTCCTTCTGCCATCTGTGCACCGAGTGGGCGCTGCCCGGGAAGGGACACCGAGGTGACGGTGGGCAGGCAGGAGTGGGCAGGGTGTTGTCCCGCAGAGTCCAGGTGACTGAGCCCTCCTGGGGACAGGAACCAGGGCTGACCAAGAGCCCGGGGACTGCTGGACAAGTCCCTGGTGGTGAGGCAGGTGCAGGGCCAAGCCTGGAAGGCAGCTGAGCAGGCTGGGGATCAGTAGGGTACCCACAACATGGCCCAGGCAAGAACTGTGGGCAAGGAACTGAGCTTCAGAGCAGGTCCCAGGAGATGCAGGAGACAACGTGTGTGGTGTCTGTCTGTGGGGTCCAGTACCAACATGCTGGAATTTGGGGGCATCTCAGCTCACCTCCCTCTCCCTCACCTCCCATAGCAGACATTCAAAACACAGCTGAAACCCCAGGCAAACAACATCGCTCAGCCCCAGACCTGCTGGTACTGCTGGTTCCAGAAAAGATGAAGAGGATTTCTTCAGAACCTCAGAGAGAGATCAAGGGTCAGAAGTTGTTTAAACTCAGATGCAAGGCATGAAGGGGAAGGAAGCACGATTCAGACATCTGGGGAGCTCCTAATGCACAACTGAAAGATTCTCTCCTGCTTTTAGGGTTCCAAGTTTTATGTTTTTTTGAGGGCATGTTGCCATTTTATGCCTGACAAGTAATGAAATTGTATGTGAATGTGTATGCAGAGCATCCCAGCAACTTGATTTCATTATGCAGAGCGTGCCCTGAACTAGCTAGGGAATCATTAAGGCACATGGCCTTTCTGCAGGATGGAAGGATGGCTTCCCATTACTAAAAAGCACAACTGATGACTGCTCCTGAGTCTCTTACTGGGCTAAATAAGGTGGGGGAAAATAAAATCCAGTCTCTGTTGAGCTAGGAGAGGACAGCAAGAAAACGAGCACTTAGTGCCACCTTTGCAGTGAAGAGTGAATAGCAAGATGCTGTGCTAGAAGAGATGGGCTACTGCAAGCCCTCAAGTAGCGGTTCCCACTGTCTGGTATGGAGGTGCTAATGCAGAGGGAAAAAATAATCACTTGCAAACAGTGATTTAAGGTCAGAAATGTCAGTCCTGTGTCACTGTGAGGAAGACCCAGAAGGCATTGCTTATGACAGACACTGACAGACAGGGACAGAGTGGTGTGAGGTGTCAGCACCAAATCCAAACAAACCTGTGCCATGCAACAAGCAACATGTTTCCATGGTTATGCCAAACCACATTTTTCTCTTGGCCAAAAGTCCTCTCTGCTCCCAGCTCTGAGCATCACTGGGATTGCAGAAGAGTTCATCCCACTCTGTCTGCGTCACTTGTGTTGGGATGTCTCATGCATGCTCCTTCTTAAGCTTTTGAACTCAATCCTGAGCTGAAGAACAGAAGACCCATGTGAGAGTACTTAAGGAGCTGTGGATGGATGCTGTAGCAAGGACCTGAGACAGGGACTCAGATGGACTTTGGTAAACTGTCCTGGAGACAGCAACATAAAAACACCAACAGGCAACCAAACCATCACTGTCAAAGCACACAGCAGAGTGCTCAGCACTGGCTGTCCCCCACGCTATCTGGATGTGTCCGTTTGTCCCCAGGCTGGCCCTGTCCCCAGGGGCTGGCCCGATGGTGGAGGAGGCCCTCTGCAATACAGAGCTCCTCGCCTTTTGCCACCTCCCAGGTGGTGGCACCCCCATCAGAGCAGCCCTGAAGAGAGGACAGAGCTGCTGGTGGGGAGGGGACGGAGGTGCAGGCAAGGAAGGGGCCCAGACAGAGCTGTGCAGGGTGCTCGTGCTGACCCCAGCCTGAGTG
The DNA here is from genome assembly GCF_011077185.1 of Oxyura jamaicensis. Taxonomy (NCBI): domain Eukaryota; kingdom Metazoa; phylum Chordata; class Aves; order Anseriformes; family Anatidae; genus Oxyura; species Oxyura jamaicensis. Next base: position 1,661,870 of record NC_048910.1, read on the forward strand.
GGGCTGCTTGGTGAGGATTGTGCTCTCCCCCTGTGGACCTGCAGCAGGTCAGGCTCTTCTGTAGGGTGGTGGTTGATGCCAGCTAGTCAGCAATATAGAGACCCAACCAAAACAGCCTTGTGTTGGAAACATGAGCAAGTTTAAGGCAGAGAGATCAGAGGGTGGAGGATGCTGAACTCTTCTGTGGTCTGTCTGTTAAGTGATAGAGACATAATTTCCTCTTAACCTTCTGCAGCACAGGCACTGAGTGTTTCTGTGGTTGCTTCAGAGCTGAAAGTTCTCAAAGACAGGCAGAAATCTGGCTGGATCTGGTGATGGAGGTACATGTCCTGCAGAAAGGAGAATCTGCTGAAGCACATTTTGCTCCTATCTTTTCTTTCCCTCTCCTGAGGTCTTGGCCTTTTGGAGACACATGGTCTGAAACTACCTCCTACATCGGAATGACTGGCAATCCCTCTTCTACGTTGCTCTCAAATTCAGTGCAGCAGGGCAAAGAACACCTGCAAGGCCCCAGCCTTGTACAGAGGACTCCAGCACAGGGTAGAATTGAGTCTTCCCAAGGAGATAACTTCCCAATCTCACCTTCCCAGGCAGAGAGGAGAGCCATGCAGTGCCTGCCAACAGAAGAGCAGATATGCAGAGTCCCTCCGTGTGATGGCACTTTCTCACCATGCCCTGGGGCTGTGCATGGGGCACGAGTCCCAGCCTCAGGCTGTAGGAATTTCAACCCTGATCCCATAGGGGACAAACTGCCTGGGGCAGGTGAGAGCCTGCCCAGGTCTCACGAAGAGCTCCTGCCAGGGAGGAAGGGGGAACCCAGGAGTCTTGCCCCGACCTCACCAAAGCACGCTGCCCCTTGGAGGTGGGAGCTGTGGGCTGGGCTCTCCGCCTGTCCCCAGGGCTCAGCTGAGAGCCAGCTGTGCTGCAGCAGGTTGTAGGAGCGGCCTCGCTGTTGGTCCCAGGTAGCTGCAAGTGGAGTTTTTAAGGTGCCCATCTCTAGTGCTGGGTTATGATGTTATGACCTGGTTCACCTCTGCTGACTCAACCAGCCAAATGGAGCCGAGACCCTGGCAGCGTCTGCCCGTGGGTTTGGCCGATTGAGTGAGCAAAACGTTTGGGACATGAAAGCCATTTCAGGAAGTTTCTGTTTCTTGTGCCCAAGTACAGACCTGCCTCCACTCCTGCTGCTGCTGCTGCTTACTGTGGTCCAGGAGCTTCCACTGAAGGCTCTGCCCTGTTACGAGGTTTTGTATTATTTTCTTCGATGCTTTGCCTGGTGACAGCTGTCATTGGATGTTTTGCTCTGCACAGGGACAGCCAGGTGGTGATTATTAATTGCCAGTTTGAAAGTGCTGCAGGTCATAAGGGTAGGATGAGACAGACCCTACCAGGGTCACTGCTGTCAGATGCTTGTCTATGCTGGTCTACAGGTCTCTGGTGACAGGCATATAGGTACCACACTTGCACAGCCTGACCACAACACTAGAGAGTGTCTTCACATTCCTCCTGAAACTTCTTTTTGCTTGTTCTTTTCTCAGACATACCAAAGAGACCATCTGTCTTCTTTTGCAGGAGCCTTTTGTCTCTATACCAACTTTCCTGAGCTCTGTTTGTTTGAACTTCCCTCACAAGGCCATCCTCATGGGCCTTCACCCACCTTTTCTTTTTTTTTTTTTTTTTTTTTTTGCCTGGAGGAAACTGGATCCTGTCTCTCCCATCTCCTACCTCTAGGACTGCTAGCAAGCACCCTGGTCTCCATCAGTCCCTGGCCTGGATGATGCAAAGGGCAGCGAGAGTCCCCTGGAGAAAGGAGCTCTGCTCCTTGTGCATGGGGAGAACAGAGAGCAGGAGCAGCCCAAGTGATGGCAGTGAGAAGAGCTAAAAGTGCATTTGCAAATCAAGCTGTGAGCATCCTCTGGGTTGGGCTTTCATGGAGCCAGCACCCAGAGAGACCGTGGAGAAACAAGTGGATGTGGGTTGCTGTGAACTGCTGCCCAAATAGAAAAGTGTTTGGGGTCCAACTCCAGCCAGCAGAGCTGGTGAAGCTCTTGCTTCACATATCAAATGTCTGCTCTATTTCTATCACCTCAAAAGAAAACAGGGATCAAGCTTGATATATGAATGAGAACTTAGTGACCAAGATCAGGAACAAGTCTGTCCCATTGCCCAGACAGGGAGCCTGAGGACCGAGAAGGGCACACCGCTACCCCTGTCCCACAGGAGCACTGGTCATTGGGTGGAATCGGGGTTGCCAAATGCTGACTGCAGGTAGAAAATCCTCTAGCAGAAAACAAAATGAAAACCACCACCACTACCACCAAAACAAAACAAACAAAAAAGCCAACAAAACAGGAGTCCTGGATCCCAGCACAGTGCTCTTGTCAGGTGTGATAACCGATGTCTTCCTACCAGAGAGCACCCTGCCTGGGAAATCCTGCTGAGTAGTGCTCAGAGATTGGACCAAAGGGGCTCTGCAGCATAGGGAATCTCAAACCTCATGAAGATGGCAGTCCACCTGGATTTGAAGGAGAATATCCTGCTCCATCTGTGGTTTGTTCACCCTTGTGCCTAGTCACTCTTGCTGCTGAGGCTCTGTGCACAGCTTTCACTTTGAATTTGCCTGGCTTTAGTTTCCAGGCATGGATTCAGACTTCACCTTTCATTTCAAGACCAAAACAGTCCATTAGCACTCGGTGTTTTCTCTCCATAATGTAATTTTATCCTTCATCAAGACAGCTTTCAATCCATTTTCTCATAGCAAGACAGAATAAGCACTTCCCATCACTCTAGCACTTTTTGTCCAGCAGTCACACCCTGCTATGGCTCTTTACACACGCTTTCTGTGTTTTTATCTTCCCTCCTGAGCAGCAAGTGCCAGATAGAGATGAGAACAGTACAGTCAGCACCACTGCTGCTCTTGAGAGAGGAAATGCCCTTTCTGCTCCTTTGCCCCCATTTCCATATGCAAACATCTTGTTACTCCATGCCAGAGTGCTGCCCTGGGAGCTAATGCAAAACTTCTGTAAGAAAGAGCTGCCAAAATTGTAGTCATTAATGTTGTTCAGATCAGTGCTCCCTTGTTCCTTGGCAGACAAAGGATGGGGGTCCAGCCCCATGTACCCAGGCCACAGCTCTGTCAGCCAGCAGGTGAGAGTCACTTGCTCACTGCTTTACTACTTGTCTGTGTTAAAGCAGACCTCGAGTTTCTGGACCCTTATTTACTTTTTGAAAATGGAGGCATTGATGAGAGAATGATATTCTCCTGTTGGTGTGGTGCCAGTTGAGAAAATGACCCCAGAAATATGAAGAGGATTGCACTCCATCCCTCTGCTCATTATCCTGGCCTAGCGACCCCTCTCCTTGAAGCCTGGTTGATAAACTCTTGGCTTCTTCTTGCTTTCCCTATTCTGCTTGCTGTTGGCTGCAGATGGAGCGTGCTGGACTGTTAATGGGCTCAATCTGCGGATCCTGCAGCTGGGTGAGGCAGAGTCCAGCGCTGAAAGGCAGTCAGGCTGGCTCAGGTGTGGAGAATAGGTCTGCAAGTCACAGGGCCAGGCAACAGGAAAGACTGGAATAACAAGAGATTTGCAGAAGGTGTACATCCTTCTGGTTTTATAGGATGGCAGCTTGGCAGATGGAAACAGAGGAAACCAGGCAATCAGGCAGCATATGAGCACCAGAGCAGAAGGAACACTTGTCATTGAGTAGGTGCTGGGACTGCTCAGCTCTCGGTGCTGGCTCTGCCCACAGCATCCCGAGCATGCAGGCACCTCACAGCACAGGGGACAGCAATGGTGGGTGAGGAGATACTACTTGGGTTATCCCACCTGAACTCCATGCATGGCCAGACTCACCCAGTCATGTCTTCACCATGATTAGAGCCTCTACCATTTAGCTTTAGAAGGATTTCAAGTGAAACATGATTTATTGGCTTGCCTATCCCAAGAGTTTGGCTGCTTCATTAGCCTCATTGGAGCTTGCTTCTAGACTGATTCTGTTGGGAGTTAACTCACAGCTACCAGATCTCCAGCTACCAGCTTTTTGCTGCTGTCACATGTCCAGGCTGCTCCACACAATCCCTTGCATGTGAACTTTGTCTCCTCTTAGATGAAAGCATGATGTGAATGGCAGTGCCTTCAGCAAGCAGAGTGCTGGGCATTGCCTCCATGGCATGCCTCAAGGTTACATTGCTGCGTCTCCCCAAGAGCTCTTCCCAGCCCTCTAAACATGCTGCGTGGGAGGAACAAGGTGATTATCATACCCAAAAAGCTGCCTTGCCCAGTGAAATGGAAATGTGATTTACTGAGGTTCTCACTACCGTGTGGCGGTCATCCAGAAGAAACCACACACCACAGCATAAATTTGTTGCTTTTCTTGCTAAAATGGGCAAATGACCTATTAAGAAGAGAGCCTTCCCAGATAAATGAGATAGATGGAGTATCAAGCTGGCTCCAATGCTTGCTAATTTAAGAATAGCCCTGCTGAATCAGATCTTCCCTGCCGTCAGTCAGAGCTGCTGTCATCTGCTTCTATCAGATCTTCAGTTGTTCCACACAAACACACATGAACAGCCTAGAAAGGAGCCATGTTTCATGCTAGGAGCTTTGTGTTGAGACTACACTTGATCAAAAACCAGCACTGAACTCTTCTCCAGACATTCACCAGCTGAAAAAGAGGTGCTGAAGCCAGGCAGCTTCTGATAGGTGTTGTACATGGGCTTCTCTTGGACACCAGACCATGTGTCCCATGCATATTTCTGACTCTGGGGCCTTCTCGGTGCTGTGCATGTGTCTGGTTTCCAGAGGCTCCCCGTTGTGGCTCCTCATGTAGTTCAGAGCGAGCTGTGAGCTGCTGGGCTGCGGACAGGTCCAGTCTCCTTGGAAGATGTCAGTCAGATAGTTCTGGTGCACAGGGCGTTAGTGCTATTTGTTTGCTTGGTGAGCACATCCCAGTTCAGAGCACACGACTTCATTCTCTGTGAGGAGGACGAGGGGTGCCTCAACATTAGAGGTCATGAAGCTGGCACTTGAGCTGCAACATAGTAGGTACATAAAAAAGGTTCAGCCCAGACCCAAGGAAGGAGTTTTTGTGGGTGGAGAAGGATATCTTCTGTAGGCACCAGGGGCCTGCCTGAGCCCCCCTGGCAGCCATAGACTCGGGGCCAGTGCTGCAGAGGATGTGCACAGGCCTTTGCTGGAGGCCAGCACTGAGCCACAGGGATCATCTCCTACCTTTACTATGCTCTCTGAAGACAGAACTCACCAAAGTGAGTCAGAAAGCAATCCAACTTAGCCTAGTATGCTGTCTGCAAACACATTTGCTAGATGATATTACAGAGGAGTGGAGGAAGGGAGAAAGCAGCCAGCCACGCTTCTCTTCTTATGGTCAGCTTCCAGTGAAGTGAGACTAAGAAACTTCTGAAGACAGTCTTTGTGATTAAAGCCCTGCAAGATTTTGTTTCCAAGAATCCTTCAAGGATTTTCTCATGTTCTGAAAATGGCTAATATAAACACATGGGCTAAATACATGAAATGTTAGTATCCATGACATCCTGAAGCATGTAGTCCCGGAGTTCATTACATCTACATGAAGAATCAGTTCCTTCCTTGTTGTGAACCTGCTACCTGGTCATTTAACTTGAAGACAGCACACAGTTTCAGGCTGAGAAACACTATGAAGTTTTCCTCTTCAGATCATGCATATGCCTCCTTACTTTATAGATCTCTGCCACTTTCCCTCTCTATCATAAATTGTTAAAATTCTTGTTTGTTTGACCCAAGCTACCAATGCGGATCCCTTCTGCTCATCCTTGTTCTTTTTCTGAACGATTTCCACTTCTAGCATGCCTTTTTGTGACCCGGCAATCAGACATATGCCCTGTAATGGGGGAGCTCTCTTGATGTATGCAATAGAGATCTGTTTTCTCTCTTCAGCGCTTTCTTTCTGGATAGTTCTTCTTATTCAGTGTATTTTTTTTGGCCCACTGTGAATCTCTGAGGTGTTAATCTCTGACTTTCAGTTGTCCTTGCTTGTTGATGGGAGGTAGTTTGAAGCCCATCACTTCACATGTGAAGTTAAGCTTGCTTTTCTCCCACTGCATGACTTTCTATGCAGCTACTTGAATTTCACATGCTACTTTATTGCACAGTCATTTAGTACAATGAGGTCCTTCTACAACTGCTTTTAGCCAATTTTCCTTTCTATTCCCATGAATAATAAAGTATTTGCAGGCTATGGCCCCTTATTATACAGTCCCTTCTCCAGATCAGTTATGAATATGCTGAAAAGTCCGAGTCACTGCACAGAGCCCTGGGACTGCCTTTCATTTATTCCAGCCCATTGCTTCCTCTTTTAATGAGTTCTTATAGTCCATGCGAGGGATTTCCCTCTTATCCCATTGCTTCAGTGAAACAGCTTGTTAAAAGTTTCTTGAAAATCCTGGCTCTTGTTCGATTATTCATTGATTCCTCCCAAACCCTACAGAAGATTTCTCTGCATTGAAGCCCTTCTTCATCATACCGCATGTATCACTTCTCTGCTAATGCTGTTCTTTACCATCTTGACTGATGTCTTGTGGTGATCAAGTGTTTTTTTGAAGGATGCTCCACTCCACGGTTAGTAATTCTGTAATTTGTTAGGTAAATACTTCCTGGTTCACCTGTCTATTATTATTCATCTTACTGAATCTTTCAGAAGGTCCTTCTGCTGACCCAGGGGTCTGAAACTGTTCCTCTGTATCATCTGACATCAAGACGGGTGTCATATCCCTAAACACCTTCATTTAGCTTCTCTGCTGTGCCTTCCTCTTTGTAGCTGTGTTAACACTTTGGTCAGCTACTGGTGCTGTATTTTCTGGCTGCTTTTCTGTTCTTCATGAATTTAAAATGAATTAATTAGTGATTTATCATGCCTTTAGTGGGTCTCTTTCTAGGCTCTCTTATAGGTCTCTATTTTGGCTCTTGCAAGAGCTCTGCAGCTTCCTGGTCTTTGAAAACTTCAACACTCTGTCCATCTTGCAATTTTTGTTCTACCTGGTAAGTGATATAAGTTTCCTTTGAGCCTTCCACACACCTTAAACAATTTTCATTCTTCTAATCGATTTTTTTGTCCTTAAGCTCTTCTTTTCAGTTTCTTCTAAACAAACTTCATTATTTTTATGTATCTCTCCTCTTTGAAATACAGCATTTACACTGCAGCAGACCTTACTGGTTTCTCTGCTCCTAAAAGATAGCTTCCTGACACAGCTGGTTAGAGAGCCTACCAGGGGTGGTGCCCCGCTAGACCTTCTCTTCACAAACAGAGAAAGACTGGAAAGACTGTGATTGTCGGGAGCTGTCTTGGGCAGAGTGACCATGAAATGGTGGAGTTCTCTATTCTTGGCAAGGCCAGGAAGGGGACCAGTAAAACCACTGTATTGGACTTTCGGAGGGCTGACTTTGTGCTGCTGAGGACACTGGTTGGTAGAGTCCCTTGGGAGGCAGTTCTGAAGGGCAGAGGAGTCCAGGAAGGCTGGGCGCTCTTCAAGAGGGAAATCTTAATGGCGCAGGAATGCTCTGTCCCCACATGCCCAAAGACGAGCTGGCGGGGAAGAAGACCAGCCTGGCTGAACAGAGAATTGTGGCTTGAGCTTAGAAGAAAAAAGAGGGTTTATAATCTTTGGAAAAGTGGGCAGGCCACTAGGGAGGACTATAAGGATATCGCGAGGCTGTGCAGGGACAAAATTAGAAAAGCCAAAGCTCATCTGTAGCTCAATCTGGCTACTGCCGTTAAAGATAACAAAAAATGTTTTTATAAATACATCAACACGAAAAGGAGGACTAAGGAGAATCTCCATCCTTTACTGGGTGCGGGGGGAAACTTAGTTACAAGAGATGAGGAAAAGGTGGAGGTGCTTAATGCCTTCTTCGCCTCAGTCTTTAACGGCAATTCCGATTGTTCTCTGGATACCCAGTACCCTGAACTGGTGGAAGGGGATGGGGAGAGAGATGTGGCCCTCACTATCCATGAAGAAATGATTGGTGACCTGGTACGGCACTTGGATGTGCACAAGTCGATGGGGCTGGATGGGATCCACCTGAGGGTACTGAGAGAACTGGCAGAGGTGCTGGCCAAGCCGCTTACCATCATTTATCAACAGTCCTGGCTATCGGGGGAGGTCCCAGTTGACTGGCGGCTAGCAAATGTGACGCCCATCTACAAGAAGGGCCGGAGGACTGACCCGGGAAACTACAGGCCTGTCAGTTTGACCTCAGTGCCAGGGAAGCTCATGGAGCAGATCATCTTGAGAGTCATCACGCAGCACTTGCAGGGAAAGCAGGCGATCAGGCCCAGTCAGCATGGGTTTATGAAGGGCAGGTCCTGCTTGACGAACCTGATCTCCTTCTATGACAAAGTGACGCGCTGGGTGGATGAGGGAAAGGCTGTGGATGTGGTCTACCTTGACTTCAGCAAGGCTTTTGACACCGTTTCCCACAGAATTCTCCTCAAGAAACTGGCTGCTCTTGGCTTGGACTGGCGCACGCTTCGTTGGGTTAGAAACTGGCTGGATAGCCGGGCCCAAAGAGTCGTGGTAAATGGAGTCAAATCCAGTTGGAGGCCGGTCACTAGTGGCGTTCCCCAGGGCTCAGTGCTGGGGCCGGTCCTCTTCAATATCTTCATTGATGATCTGGATGAGGGCATTGAGTGCACCCTCAGTAAGTTTGCAGATGACACCAAGTTAGGTGCGTGTGTCGATCTGCTCGAGGGTAGGAAGGCTCTGCAGGAGGATCTGGAGAGGCTGCACCGATGGGCCGAGGTCAACTGCATGAAGTTTAACAAGGCCAAGTGCCGGGTCCTGCACCTGGGGTGCAATAACCCCAAGCAGAGCTACAGGCTGGGAGATGAGTGGTTGGAGAGCTGCCAGGCAGAGAAGGACCTGGGAGTGATGGTTGATAGTCGGCTGAATATGAGCCAGCAGTGTGCTCAGGTGGCCAAGAAGGCCAACAGCATCCTGGCCTATATAAGAAACAGTGTGGCCAGCAGGGCCAGGGAGGTGATCGTCCCCCTGTACTCGGCTCTGGTGAGGCCGCACCTCGAGTACTGTGTTCAGTTTTGGGCCCCTCGCTACAAGAAGGACATGGAGGTGCTTGAGCGAGTCCAGAGAAGGGCTACGAAGCTGGTGAGGGGCCTGGAGAACAAGTCTTACGAGGAGCGGCTGAGGGAGCTGGGACTGTCTAGCCTGGAGAAAAGGAGGCTCAGGGGTGACCTTATCGCTCTCTACAGGTACCTCAAGGGAGGCTGTAGCGAGGTGGGGGTTGGTCTGTTCTCCCACGTGCCTGGTGACAGGACGAGGGGGAATGGGCTTAAGTTGCGCCAGGGGAGTTTTAGGTTGGATGTTAGGAAGAACTTCTTTACCGAAAGGGTTGTTAGACATTGGAACGGGCTACCCAGGGAAGTGGTGGAGTCACCATCCCTGGAGGTCTTTAAAAGACATTTAGATGTAGAGCTTAGGGATATGGTTTAGTGGGGACTGTTAGTGTTAGGTCAGAGGTTGGACTTGATGATCTTGAGGTCTCTTCCAACCTAGAAATTCTGTGATTCTGTGATTCTGTAAAAAGATACTGAATTTGAAAATACTGCTGTCACTGCCATGAAACAGCTTTTATTTTATTTTTATTTTATTTTATTTTATTTTATTTTATTTTATTTTATTTTATTTTATTTTTAGTTTTATTTTTGATTTAGAAATTGTATTTAAGTTTGAAGACAAGCGATGTTTCTTCTCTTTCTAGTTTCTGGTGGTCGCTTATAGCGTCCATTCCCTGTCTCAGTCCGGTACGCCAGGATGTTAGCCTGGGGTACCCTGGGAACTCTGCCAGGATGCTAGCCTGGGATACATGGACAAACTTAAACTTTCTGCTTTCCCTGCTTGTCTGGCCTCTCATGGCATGTTGCAGACACATTCACACTCCTGCTCAGATGGGGACAGTAAATCCCATCTCTCTGTTTCTCCTCCTCTGGCTTCTCATTCTAATCCAGTGACATACATGTTCCCTGTTGAAAAAAAAAAAAAAAAAAAAAAAAAAAAATGACTTTCCATGAGGTTATCCTGAAAGGATGCTGGAAAAAGCCATGATTTGACAGACCCTGGAACAAAACTCCAAAATGTCCCTATGCTAATACAGGCAGAATTCTTGCAGGAGCCAGGGAGCAGGACAACCTGCCTTGGCAGTGCAGTCACACAGCTATCTCACTGCTTCATCTTGGGACAGAGGAGCTGAGGACCTCCATGCCTCTGCACGGGCTCTGAGTGCCCTTACCTGCTCCCTTGGCCCGGGATGGCAGCACCATACATGAAAAGGAGGCTTGGAGGCTCACAGGGGAGCTTGGCTGTGAAATAACATCAGTCTTAAAAGTAATTAAGAACTACTGAGTTCTGGACAGACTTTCCTCCTCTGTGCATGATTTTTTGTTTGTTTGTTCAATTGTGTTAGTTTGCTTTCCCATTCTCAAAAGTTTTCTAAGTTGAATATAAGGGGCTTGGTTGTTTGCTCAGCTTTGAAGGGCCTTTTAGAGTCTGTTAGACCTCTTTCATTGCATCCTCCTCTCAGACTTGGAACCGGGATGGAAAACAGGGAGAGGAGGCAGTTGTGGCAACCTTGGGAACACAGCACTTCCCTGTCTCTGATGAGGAGGAAATCAAGAGCAGGCTGGCAGAGTCAGGCAGTGCTGATCTCTTTGGAAGCATGAAAAAGTCATTTTCTGATAACGTTTTGGGGAATGTGACCCATGATTCCCAGTCTCCTGAAAGTGTTGCAAACTTGGGTCTGTATTGCAGGTTTGAGGGATGCATCCTCAAGTGGGATCACCTTCCCTGAAGGGTACGTGAATCAGTCTGCTCCTTCCAAGCACCTGTATTGCACCTGATAGTCACATGCTCCACCTTTCCATGCTGCTGTGTTCAGACCAGTAACAGACCAGCGCAAAAACAGGTCTGGGACTCTCCAGCCAGCAAATTGGCCCTGGCACCTTTAACCTCACTCACTTAGGGTAACAGCACAGCAGCAGCAGCTAAAAAGTGTAGTGACATTACTTCTCTCTGAACATAGATTGCACAGAGACAAACCAGTCAAATTGCCTTGTTTCAATAACAGAGAAATTAAATACAGCTAATGGGTAACAGTTCTATGAGATAATGTTATGTGCTTCAAAATTTTTCTTCATAATGAAAGGGAAAAAAAGCACATCTAACGCTTTGAGTATTCACAATTGCTTGAATATTTAGTTGGAAAGTGGAAAAGAGGGGTTTCAATCTGAGTTTCTTCACTAAGGGAACCTTGAAACTCAGAAACCCACTGGCAAAACTATGTTAAAGCCAATATGCATACACAGAATATTCTGGCTTTCAACTAAGCAGTGGGTTTTCATGGGAATGTGTTTTGTCAAATGTTTCTACTAGGCCTAATTGAAATTTCTTCCTTCATCAAGATGCAAATATTTTCTTTTGACAGCATTGAAATATAGTAAATATAGTTTATGGTGATATAAACTCATATTTCAGTGGAAAGCCTCAAAAAAAAAAAATCAGTATTGAAATGAAAGCAGAAAGTCATTTTTCCCTCCTCCTATCAAATGCCAAGGGAATAGAGATGTTACCACAAATATTTCCACTTCAGTGAAATGGTGAGTTTGTGATGGAAACTCATGCTGCCAAAATAGTTGTGACAGGCTCTGCTAATGACAGTAGGAAAGGGCCAGAGAAAAATCTGTGTGTGTCCCAACTTCTCATTTAACCTTGGCACTAGGGTACATTTCAGTGAAAGGATAAAAGTGGCTGAATATGCTGGTGTGATAGAATCGTAGAATCACAAAAGGGTTTGTGTTGGAAGGGACCTCAAAGCCCATCTAATTCTGACTCCTTGCCATGGGCAAGGCCCACTGCCCCCAGCCCAGGCTGCCCCCAGCCCCATCCAGCCTGGCCTTGGGCACTGCCAGGGATGGGGCACCCACAGCTCCTGGGGCAGCCTGCGCCAGGGCCTCACCGCCCTCTGAGTGAAGGACTTCTTCCTAATATGTAATCTAAAACTCCTCTCTTTTAGTTTAAAGCCATTACCCCCTGTCCTATCCCCCCGCCCCCTGACACAGAGTCCCTCCCAGCTTTCCTGCAGCCCCCTTCAGGCCCTGGCAGGTCACTGTGAGGTCTCCGCGGAGCCTTCTCTTCTCTAGGCCAAACAGCCCCATCTGATATCCTATATCCCATGGTGAGACCCCTGCAGGTCCCCGTGCCCATCCCCCCTCCTGTCAGCCATCCCTGATACTGGCCTTTCATCAAACAGCAGCAGTGGAACCCGAGAGCTAAGGACACAGCTTCTCAAAACGAGGCATTCCATAGCTCTGCCTTGTGCAAAGCCTCTCTGTTTGCTCCAGATACGGTGAGAGAAACAAATCCATCATGAATTATGACCTTTGGGTGAATATTCATTGGTACCAAGGTTCTGCTCCCAGTTGCCAGAGCACCATCCTTCTGCAAAGAGAGATGAAAACTTCGCAGGCAGTTTGTGTCTCACCAGGACTGGAGAAAACGGCACAGCCACTCTGTACTTCAGCAGTCCCTAAGCAATTGTATCTATCTGCAGCGCTGTCTTTCTTTACAAAATGCTCCAGAAAGGCAGATCTGATTATTTCCTTCCTATTGCAATAAATATGAAAGCACAGCATAATTGGCTGTCAGAGACTCATGGAAGTTGCATAACTGCTCAAGCTTTGAAGAAGGTAAGGGAAAAGTTTGTGAAGATTATGTATGGAGGAAAAAATATTGATGAATGTTAATAATAATCATAGAATCATGGAATATTCTGAGTTGGAAGGGACCCACAAGGATCATTGAGTCCAACTCAATAATAAGCTGTAATTGAAATGTATATTAGATAAAAATTTCCTCCCCACTCAGTGTTGTTAGGGAAGCAGGGGAAAGTACAGTCATTGCATCGATGCTCCTGCCCTGTTAGCTGGGGGACAGTAAAGTCCAGGGTGTCAGGTGGCTGTCCTCTTGGGACTTGCATTTGACATGGCCCGCTACAGAAGTGCAGGCTGACAGCAAGGTCCAGAGAGCTGCTGGCTGCAGAGGACGTGTCTGGGTTTAGTCCGCATCTATCTGGCCATTGTCAAGGTTCTGCAGCTGCGTTGTGGTGCACCTGAGGACACAGCAAAGCAAGCCCTCGGGTACTGCACATTAAGTAAGTGTGTTTAAGGTGGTGGAGCTAAACCGCTGGCATCAATGTTCGATTCAGACACTTAGAGCAACACGTTCACTTATGTAGGTGCTCTTATTCTCTTTTTTCTTTTTCTTTCTTTTTTTTTTTTAATATATATCTCTGTATTTTTAATTACAAGGGCTATTAAATTTTATGAATATAGTATCTTTGTTCCTTGAGTTCATGTTAATTCACTTGAAAACCTATTAGTGATGGAAGAATCTCTAAAGGTTTTCTCATTCCAGTAAATTCTTGGAAGAAATCCAAATCAAAATTGTAGGCTCAGGTTCTTTAAAAGTGTGCAAAATGCAAAACCACATTTCCATCTGACCTTGGCTTTTGATTGTCTGCTGATCCTAAGCTCAGTGCTCTCGAAGTTCCCAGAAGGATCAATGGGATGGTCTGGACGATGGCTGTCTCATGTGATTGTGAGTATTTCTAGTCTGGCTGTGGAGGAGGAGGTACACAACATGTCTTCATTACCCAATGGCTTGGCACGAGGAGCAGATTGTTCTCAAGATCTGGACTGCCTAGACTCAAGCAGATTTGGCTAGGATCAACCTTTCTCACAGGTTTAGACTGTTTTGAATGATTTCCCAAATAAAAGAAAGAATTATATCAAACAAGCCCTTGAATGTTAACAGGCATTTCATCAAGGTTTTCAGGAAAGTACTCCTCAGATCGGTCACCTTAAAGATATTGATATCCATCTGAGTTCATCCAGCTCTTTGCCTGGGCCATTAAATCTAGCTAGTCACGTTGCCCGGCGGTTCCTTCACATGAGACTTTCCTCCAGCTTGTTTCTTTTGGGCTGTAGCAATGCAGTTTGAAAGCCACAGGGTTTCACACCACAACAAAACTCCTGCATTTACTGCTGTCATTGTGGACCTGTCCCTTTGTTCATGCTTAATACAGAGCAACCTGCTGCAGCCTTTGCTGAATACAGACTTTATTAAACTGAGATGTCAGATAAGAATAACATCCAGCTCTTCGGGAGTTGTACAAACCTGATGTTATTGTGTCCACTGCTGCTTTGTATGGGGTCCAGGCAGAGTTCTTCAGAGAGCTGGTGTCTGTGCATGTGCTGCAATGGCTGGCTGGAGCACCGAGAGAGCCACTTATTCCTAATACAGCAAGCAGGCCATGTGTCAGATGGAGAGAGCTCTGAAGCAGAGACATAAGGAAGACATCATGGGGTAATTGCTAATTTTCCTCATGAGTTCATTCATTTTTCTGTGCAAGCAATGGCATCTCCATACGAGCTGGCAGTGGATATGTTCCCCAGCCATGCATGCCAGCTGGACAAGAGGCCACTGTCATCTCTGAGGAGCGACACCAGAGTGAGCACAGGTCATGCTGAATAACCAGGACGCTGAGAGTCATCCAGCCAACTGACAGTCAAAATGGAGAAATCGCATCCCAAAGCCAGCTGGTGAGAATTTCTAACTAGAGTGTGAACGGACTCATTGCAAGGAAATGTATGAAGGGAAAGAGCTTTTAAATCTTGTCTTCTTAAGTCTTTATTTCCCGTAAGAGAAGTAAAGGTATTTGCTATTCTACTGAGAGACACCAGAAGGGCTGAAGCAGAGCCCTCAGCTACTATTCTTGATCTGCAGGAAGGTTTATACGATATACAGCTGCTATCTCTGGTCCCATCCCTCAAAAGACTGTCACTACAGTCTGCCCTGAAGAATGTCCGAGCTGTTCCTTGCTCTCCAAAGCCTCTTCAGAGAGACCTTTGACTTTCTGCCTGGATACACAGGAGAAGCCCAAAGCTGTAGGGTAAAGGAAGCAGATTCTCCCACACCTTTTCAGCACTATCCTTTCTCAGCAGGATGTTAATTGAGACAGTAGGAAAGGTGGTCCTGGAGCTTTTGTTCAGTGCTCGGTCTGTCGAAGGCACAAACTCGGGGCAAAGCTCCACCAGAGCCACAAGAGAAGGAAAAGAGAGATTATTTATTTATTTATTTATTTATTATCTCCAGGACAAAACACACAGTATTTGGCTTGTGCTTGATGAAAGCCTTGACATTGCCTCAGAGGCAGGACTGCTGCAACTGTGTCTGGGTGGACAGCCCAGGTCTCTGCCCCTTAGTAGCAGCTGAGCTGAATGTGCATTCCCTCTTAACAGCTTAGGAAGCAGATCCCTGTGGCAGGTAACTGCCTAGTGCTAACAAGAGCCTTGTCTGTCCTCACTGACACACCGCGCTGGGCACAGCCCAGCAATAAATACTTTCTATATTGCTAATCAAGAAAAATATTTTCAGAGTCACTGAGCTGTCAGCTTTCCTGCCCACTGCACACAGGCAGTGCTGAGGGCTCCGTGACAATGCTTACAGAAAAAGCCTCCTTGCCTCCCGTGCTTTATTATGCATAGGAAGTGCTCGCTGGAAGCAGCTCCTGATTTTCCCCAATCACCTTCAGGGATTCACATGTATAAAAAGGATGAAGGAAAGTTGCTGCTCATTGTCAGACACCATCTGGGGCCATCCATGGGGAGAAGGTTTTGAAGAAGATGAGCTTTGCATTTGGGGTTTTGCTTTGATTAGGTGGACAAGAAGAAAACAATTGTTAGCATATACAAAGCTAGAAATAGGCAGATCAAAAAGAAAAAAAATCATCAGCTTGGGAAAACTGGAAGCAAATTCAGCTGTGTGGATTGTCTACAAAGTGGGGCAGGACAGATAAGACGGGTGGGTGGAATTGTCAACTGTATGAATTTAGCTTTGGGAACAAACATCATGAACAGGGCTAAATTAGGATACGTTCTTGCTTGGAATCTGAGTTCTGGTTTCCTTTTATGCCATATGGCACCATGTGGAGTGTCAGGAAGAAGGTCTGGTGTACTGGTGAGGACTGGAACTCAGATGTTAGAGGAGTTGTTTGACATGCCCGGACACACAGCGTATTGCATCATTTGAGAGCAGTTTGAGCTGTGTATTGATGTAACCTGAGCTGGATTTCAAGAACTCATTGCCCATAGAAGAATCTGATGTTCAATGGGAACACATTCCTTGAAGGAAAACATGGTGAAGTTGTCTAGCTTTGCCTGAGAGGTATCACAGCTCTCTGCAGATGAGGGTGGTCCTGCTGGGACATGGCACTAAGGCACAAAGTGACAGTCTCAGGACATGTCCTCCCTGTGGCAACGGTGCTCTTTGGGGCTCTTTACTGGCAGTAGAAGCTAGTCCAGTGTCACCAGTCTGCATAAGGCACTGGACCTCAACAGGGTGCTCCATGCCATTGGCCTATATCCCAGTGCCTCTCACTGGACCGTGCCTTGGTTCACCACCTACAGATGCTCCCAGCATCAAGAGACCAATGGAAACTGAGCTGATCCAGTTTGCAAAACAGACTTAGTTCTAAGATTTTAAAAGCAAAACCTAAATGCATTGTTTCATTCCAGAAGAGACAAATATCTTGGCTAACCCACAGACATGACAGACAGGATTCTCTTCCCAACCTCCCCCTCCCCCCCATCTCTTAGAAAAGAAAAAAATTATTTGGATTTGTGGGGCTTTGGCTGGTCTAGGAATAATTATTTGTCAGCACAATTGGTTTTGGTTTGATCAATGAGCTGTAAAATGAATGCTTTGCAGAGCCCTAGCTGGTTGTGCTTTGCATCACGTCCAGTCTCAAATCTCCAGCTGCATCCCTGTCCAGGAGCTGGGAGGCCTGAGAGCTGGCGGTCTGGGGAGCATTAATTCTATTTTCAGAAGTCTGTATCTGAACAGGCAGAAAGCATCACAGGAAAAGTGTTAGTAAATCTTCATTAACGACACTTTTTGGTGGTGAATTATGATATTTTTAAACCTTTATGATAACCCTACCTGGAGCTATCATAGAGCAGTAAAGAAGCCATAAATGTGATAACAAAGAATTCTTTCCCGACATGCAGCCAGGCTGATTTTACAGCTACAATTCATGTTAAGTGTGCATTCATTAAATTATTCAGAGATGATAATGTCTCCTCTTCATAATCCTTAATCACCATGCCAATATGATTCTGCTTGCACTGGCTAAAGAGTAGCTGAGGGAGAAATGCATTTTGGCAGGGCAAGGATCACTAACACTTCACAGTAACGGTAGATTAATTAATGACAGATGATGATGTGTATCACAGTAAACAGAGCTTCCACCTCAGCCCTGCAAGGACTCACCATGGTCAGCACTGTAATAGGAAGGATCTCAGTGCCTTATGTCATAAGACGGACACAACCCCTCATTAATACTGCCCTCTGCATAGCTCCAATATAATAAAAGATTTTAAAAGAATAGAAGCTTTGCTGCCAAAAATCCATTGAATCAGAAGAGAATTTTCATATAAGATAACATGGTTCTCTGAGGAATGCATGTATCCCCCTGATCAGGACATGCAAGACACCCACCCTGATGTGTGGCCTGTTCTCATCACTGCTCTGCTTCGCCTGTCCCACCCTGGGGCCAGCAATCCTGGCTCACTAGCAGATGGGCTCATTGTGCTCCCGTGGGTGGCATGCACCACAGCTGTGACCTGATCTTAGGTACACGGCTTGCTCCTCTGTCTGGAGGGCTCATAGCTAAAGGGATGTCTGGCTGAAGGTCACACATGCTCCATCTTCAGTCAGCCTGCTTCATCCTTTCCTAGATTCTCACAATAGACAACGAGAATTTTGCCCAAACCTTTTGCATCCTGGTCTAATACTAACACTGGACCTCTCCATAACAGCATTTATGGCTAATGGCTGAGATTTGCATCTGAAGGGCAACATTTCTATCTATGAACTTTCCTAAAAAAAAGATCCCTTTTCTTCTTTTCTTTATTTCTTTTTTCCTTTTTTTTTTTTTCTTTTTTTTTTTTTGTTTTTATTTTTTACATATTACAATACATTTTATTTTGAGCTGGAAATATGAATATTGGCAGATTCTTCCTCCAACACCCTGATGCACTGTTAATGTTGATGCTCTGTTGAAAGTCACCAGAAGCGTGGGCCTTGCAGATCAAATCATTGCTGCTGAAGAAATCAGTGAATCCAACTGTGGGGACCCAGTGACAAGTGGCAGAACGTGAGGAAACAGCCTCAGGTTGTGCCAGGGGAGGTTTAGATTGGAAACAAGGAAGCATGTGCCCACAGAGAGGGTGGTCAAGCATTGGAATGGGTTTTCCAAATGAAATGATTCTGTAGTTCTATGGCTCCAAAAAGCACTTTTCATTGTGTGCACTGTGGCAGCCATCCTGGACTTGCTGTTCTAGAGTAGAGCAAAGAAGTAATTTTGTTCTCAGGAATTTGCCTGTGAACACCAGTGCCTGGCTCCCAAAGTGTGAGCAACTGTTCCAGAAAAGGGATGACAGACCCTTCTCTTCAGCATATGTGAGTATGACAAGAACCAGGACCTGAAATTTAGACACAAACTAGTCCAGAGCAGCGATAAGGTGTAAATACTGATATATACCCTAGAAGAACCCTCCAATGTTCTTTCTTTGTTGTACCTGCCTGAGCAATCCCTTCCTTTTGAGATATTTTGCACAGGTCTCCATGCTTCAGTGCCAGCGATCCTGTTAGAGCATGTCACAAGGAATAGAGAGCTCTTTTTAGTACCATGATAAATGAAAAAAAAAAAAAAGAAAAAGAAAAAGAAAAAAAAAAAAAAAGTGCCCTGCAGGAAATGTCTTCCTTGGGGCCTCATTACTCTCCACACTGATCGCCTGCAGGAACATCGCTCACTTTTTAATGAAACCCAAAGGGAGGAACTTGTTCTGCTTGGGAGCAAATCACATGTGGTTTCCATCTGGCCTCACAAGTTAGCTGCATGGTGCAATCACCACCTGCACTGAGAAACAAGTTAATTATGAAGCCCCTTGGCAAGCATTTTTCCTATCATGGAATGAAGGGACCCTCATCCTCTACTCCTTCACCATTCTCATCAGATGGCTCAACGGGCACCCGCAGTCCACTTTACCACATGATGAAATGCTCTATGTTATCACTTTTTCTTTTTTCTTTTTCTTTTTTTTTTTTTTTTTCCTGGTAAGAAAGCATGAAGCCCATTATGTTCCTTAATGAAAGATTGAATATCCAGCAGCAGATGCTGGCAAAGCTTCCAATGGGAATGGCTAGCAGTAAAAGTAAAGCATTTATCGGCGCAGAGCACAATGATGATGTCACCTAGCGTGAGCTTCCACTGCATGTGGCTTTGGAGCAATATTGCATTTCCTTGGCTGGAGTCTGCGAAGCCTCTTGCAAGATCTGCTCAGGAATTTCATGTCAAATGATTTTCCTCTGGGAGACGTGTTTGTCCTTTTTCCAATAGTGGTTTTTTTTTTTGTTTTGTTTTTTTTTTTTTTTTTTTTCTGAGAAGGTAGTGTTTTCCATATGGGTTGAAGGGTAGAATATTTTACCTATATGAGGTTGTTTCATTTCTTTATTCACTCAGGGCTGGTTTGTATCAAATTAGTTCAGAATCCTGTCAAACAGCTGGTTGCTGCCTGTAAGGAGCTGCTCTGTACCAAATCCCCAACTTGTCTGGTGGACTGGGCTTTCAGAAAGACCTCACCTTGTACATGCCATGGTCTGTGCTGCACAGGGACCAAAGGGGCCGCAGGACTGATGACCAGGAGCCACAGTCATGATGGTGGGTGTGGGACAGCAGAAACAGGCAATCAGTTCCCATTAAACAATGCTGTATGAGTTCATATGAAGCCAAGGGGTGATCATTTTCATAGGCACAACTGACATTTTCCAAAACAGCCTGCTGTGATCCCATGACTTAAAACACTGTCAAAGGAAGCTCTGGAATCAGAGGGGCCCTGGATGCAGAGAGGATGCAGAGATAATGCAGGCAGCTGTCCTGGGCTGCTGCTGTTCAGCAGGTCTTTCACTAATTTTTCTGAAAACCAGCCCAGGTGATTTCAGACTGCCTTAGAAAGGGGATTTGAGCTGTAATCTTTCTCAGTGGAAGAGTAAGAGACCTTAAAGCCATTCTCATGGTAGCTATGTAAAGGTTTTGGTCACACCTCCCAGTAATGTGGTGGAAATGCAGTTTTCTGCCTTGCTTTCTTTCCTTCCTGCTAGAAAGCATCAGGTTCAGAATAGTAATACTTGGACTGCTCTAGAAATGAGTTTGTGTGCTCTTCCATGAGCACCCCAGTCTCTGGGTTTTCTTCAATGTCTTGTCTTGTATTGTTACTTATCATCCTTCCCCGTGTGTGACATAGCAACAGACACAAAGCCACACAGGTACAGAGCTGGACCTCCCGCAGGTGGATGCTGGAGCCTTACAATCCTTCCTGCTTTGAGATGTTGCAGATGGCACCCAGCTCTGCTCCCAAACCCAGAGACATTTCTTCACCTCCACATGTCACAGAGAGACCCAAAACCCTGACCAGTGTGCCCAGCAGTTTGTCATCTGTTTGGTGTTAGAGGTGGGTCTAATTGCTGAACTTGGCAGGTCAAATCAGAGCTCGGCTCAGACCTATTTCAGGGGTCACTGCAGGTTTTCCCCATGCTGTGACACAGTTGCAGTTTACCGGAATAAATGAACTGAAACTCAGCACAGCTCCTGCAACCGTCTTTTCAAACTGCTCCTTGGGAAGCTAAAGCTCAGAATGAAATTTCAGGATGTCCTGAGCCCTCCACGAGTGGTTGTCACAATGAATTCATTGGCTTCGATTTATGGATCGAGGAAGCAGCATACAGGTATTTTTTTTCTTTTTGATTTAATATCACTCTGTCAGTAACCGATCTCAACTGAATTATAATCAAAGAGAAATGAGTGTGTCTAGACAAGGTTTTGCATAGTTTAACAACATATTTCCACTTCATTTGGTGCTGGTTTATGCATAGACCCACAGGGAAGGGCAGGCACAAACAGTTCTTTCCATCAGAAGTGGCACTGGACCAAATGTCCTCACAGTGTGAAGACCCTGGAGAGATATGGATATGGGAAGATGACACAGAGCTGGACAGGTGGCACTGAGCTGTGTCTCTTCTGTCTCTCATATTAAATAAGGGGAGCTTCTGAGATGGGCTCTGGCAGTGGCCTCTCACGGGAGTGGAGCTGCTCGCCCCCCGATGCAGAAGGTTTCCCCTGCCCAGGGTGGCAGTGGCCAGCCTGCCCATTACGCTGGGCAGGGGTGAGTTCTCCAGGGGTGACAGGTCCTGGCTTTATTCCTTCCTCAACCTCAGATGGGGAAGGAGGAGACAGGGCCTAGCAAGCAAAGAAATAAATAACATACACATTTAATAGAGTATAATCAAACTCATCTGCTAGTGGAGCATGCTAATTAGCTTAATGAGATTTCTTGGAATGAGAAAATATTACTTATTTCATTAACTGCATGACAATTGTGCTCCTAAACGAATCAAGAAATAAATCTAAGAATTAAGATGTGAAAATAAAGCATTAATAAAATAACCACTGCCAGAAAAGTGCTTTAACCCAGGAAATAGGGTTAGGTTTAATACCCCATAATATTTTATGAAAGAAATGACACAAGCATCTGGAATATGACTGCTTGCTTCTGCGACAAGCTGTGAAGAGCTTCTCCCCTCCACGTCCCCAGGGTCCCAGCACTAAGCATGCCTTCTGCAGCAGTTGGACTGCACCTGAACCCGGTGCCAATGAGGGGAACAGCATGGGTGATGGCCCACAACGGGGGCAGCTTACGGCACCCACACTTCTGAGTTCGTGTCCATCAACAGCACTGCTTCTTTATTCCTGGGGTGAGGGTGCAAGAAAAGTGCTGGGGACAGGGCTGTTCCAACAGAGTTAGCCCTCTGGAACCTACCATGGAAGTCTCCAGTGATCTGGTGGAGCTGTCGGTGGCTCAGACACCTCCTTTCCCAGAGCACAGGTGATACATGAAGCTGGGCTGGTTCACTTTGATGCTAGAGAGCAACAAGGGTTGCTAGGTTTGAGAATTCAGTTGGTAGGATGGTAAAATTTGATGAATAATAGGAAAACTGCACTGTGAATAACAGGCATATTGGATGAATAATCTCTTGGCAAATAATATCTGATCTGCTTGAGTTTTCAGCAAGGGACATGTGCTGCCTGCGTATGCTGTGGGAAGGCACCGAGTAGTCTGCAGCTTCAAATTTAAGCTTTGTTAAACAAAGCCAAACAAAGCCCATATGGTTCATGAATAGAAAAGGTTTTCATCCTGTTAAAAAAATGCAGTCATGTAATCAGTGGTTATGCTGAGCTGCTGGGTTGGGAAGGGAGTTAAAATGAAACTGTACAATCTGATTTCACTGTAACGGCAGAGAATGGAAAAAAGCAAGCAAGCAGGGTCAGGGCCTGCACTTTAAAACACCAGAAGCTGCAGAAAAAATCACCTTAGCAGGGCTCAGAGACTCCCTTCAGCTCCAAAACAAGGGGACCAGCAAGGAAGTCCCCAGATCATCCCTGTGCTGTGTAAGCATGGCCCAGGGGCCATGGGAAGGTGTGGGCATGGCCCATGGTGCTTCACCTCACACGTGCTGCATGGACAGAGATGTGAACATCCCCCAAAACAGTGCCTGAACTGCCCCAGGTCACAGAGTCTGAAAGCAAATTGGAAATGTTACCTTCGGAGCCCACAGACATGGGGAACCTAATTCCTGTGTTACATGCACAGTTCTGTGCATGGGGAATGGATCCTGTCACATTCACTGAGCGTACCATCACCACTGGCTGTGTGCAGCCCCTTATGTTCAGAGGCTATGGATGTAGCCAAACATTAAAAAAGTGGTGTTGGAGTGCAGGGACTGCTCCTCTGACATTGCCCTGTTTCCCAGGCTCCCACAGTCTTTGCTTTTTACTGTCCCTCCTGGTTTTCTGCAGACACTGTCACATTGCATCCTTCTGCAGAGTGCCCAGCCCTTTCCCACAGGCTCCTCAGAGCTGCCCTTGTACAACTATCCTGATTCTGAACAGTTATTTCAGATGCTTTTTACTTAAAGAAAAGAAGCAGGATCCTTTCTGGGAAGCAGGAACCTACACCATGGCAATGTGGTTTTGAAGTGACACCATGCCTGGGGATGGGTTGAACTGATTTCCAGAACTAGGAGTTTTCCAAGCACCGTAACAGGGAGAACCACAGCCACAGTGCATTGGTTCTGTCCTCTCTGGCTGAGTCAGAGAATGGGGAAAGCACTTGCTGGTGTCCCCGCACAGAGCTGGAAATCAAACCTGTGAACGAGAAGAGAGTTCCAAATACACGTGGACTTCAGTGCCCCCCTTTTTTCTGAGCCTGTCTGCATCAATGGCTTCAATTTCTCTGCTGCATATTGTACGCCTTAAATGACAGTGATGAGTTTCAGCCCGTGCTGCATCGCCAATGAGCTGCTATGGGAAATGTGTACTTTGAAAATGATAGCCAGCAGCTGCAGTGTTTCTTTTGTCCCCCGAGATCCCTGTTTGTTTAATAAACTTGTATTTTTCTGAACAGCACAGCTCATTGTGAAGGTAATCTTAAAGGGAAAAAAATGCCTGTGAACAGAACTGATTAAATATCAGAAAATACAAAGCATCCCGAAACCCAAATGACAGAGTCACCTGATGAAAAATCCACAAAGACATTTTAATTAAAATTGATTACAACCAGCAAAAATAAACATCTAAAAAGTCAAGATTAAATCCTTTAATCAATAAAGACCTTCACAGTAATGGAGCCCTCTTGATCCTTCTGACATTGGTCCAATCCCTTCTCTGAATGCCCTCTCAAAGAATAGAGACAACGAAAAAAGATCTAATTTGGCAGATTTCATAGTTGGATGGAACCAAAAGCCCTGAAGCCACCAAGGTCTCCCCATGTCCCTTGCCTTCCAGCTCTGTGGCAGCAAGGCATTTTCTGTCTGACCACGTCAGCTCACAGCACACCGGTGTCCTGGGGACCTTTCTTCTGATGTTCACCTTCCACTGCACCAGACTTTGGAGCACAGAAAAATATTTGTTCCACTTGCATCCAGACTGCTTTGATACCTTCACCAAGAGCTCCACTTGACCTTTCTCTTGCTGAATGCACCCCCACTGCCACCTGACAGCATGGGTAACTGGATTTCCTGTGCCTACAGCCCTAATGTTTTGCTCTCCGTCATGTGAGAGAAGATAGGGGTGGTCCCAGGTCACTGCTGGGCAGTGACTTCCTATTGCTAATAGTGTCCCCAACACGGACTCGAGTCCTGCTGTGTCACCTGGGGCGCAGAGGGGACCGTGCACTGTGCAGTCCCAACCTGCAGCGCCCTGAACCCTGAGTGCTGCAGCGTTCTGTCTTCAGGAAGGCTTGGAGCACCATTCAGCCTCCCTTGGTGAATATATTCACCAGAGGGGATCTTCAGTGGGCTCAGAGCTTCTCCCTCACTACACTGGTTATCCTCTGGCAGCTGCCTTTGCATGACACACTCTTCCTTGGGACAGACCAGGCCAAGATTTGGATAGCAAGGCCCTACACCCTCTCCAACACACTGACTGGATTTTTCCTACTTTCTTTTCTAGCAGAGAAACAACTCGCTATCAGGCCAGCCCAAAAGGACATCTGGAACATAATTCCCACCAGGTCTTTGGTTTCTGTGTCTTCAGGGAGGGGACCCGTCCCTGCCCCACCTTGTGGCCAGGCTCCTCTGAGGCTGTCACAGGGGATGAATGTAGAAATGCATAAAAGGCACTCTTTGGCCTGAACCAACTGAGACAAAGTGCCAAGGCTCCATCTGATTTAGTGGAGATTTTATTTTGCATTTTGAGATAAACAGCAAGGACTGAATTCACAGTTTCTGACAAAATGGGATGACACCAGCTACAGACAGAGCAGTTATTCTGATGTCATGCATGTACTGATTCCCTGTCGAGGGGTAGTCAGTGATAACCAGACTGGTGCCAAATGGGTAAGTCAGGTGTGACTTTGCTAAGAGTCACAGTTTTCTTAGTGTAGGACCAAAGCAGACTTGATAACAGAATTTCCATAGATTTTTTCCCCAATGCTTCCAGCATGGCATAGTGCCATGAATTTAGATCATTTTGTGTATTTTGGAATATTCATTTCACAGAATTAGCCTCTGTACTAAAAGACAAGAGAAAATTTTTGGTACTGGCGTCATTGAAAGTGGATCTGGTTCCCAAATGATAGGATCATCAGATAACTCAAGGGGGAAAGGATCTTGGGAGGTCTCTAGTCTGATTTCCTCCTCAGTCAAGGGTTAGCTCTAAGAACAGACCAGATAGCTCAGGATGTGACCTGGTCTGGTCTTGAAAACATCTAAGGAGAGAGACTGCAGAAAGTCTCTGGGCTACCACACTTACTCCTTGTAACGTTCATAGGGTGGAGAAGTTTTGGTTACATCCTGTCAGAATGTCTCATCTCAGCTTGTCTGCAGCTTCTCATTCTCCCACCATGTACCACTGTGAAAAGCCTTGCTCTTCCTTCTTGATCCACTGCCCCAGACAGTGGGAGCATCCCTCAGATTTGGAAGGGAGACAAGGTGTTTAATGAAGATTTCAATAAACATTGTTCTGAAGACCTGGGAACCCAATGTCGTTCTTGGTTTTGTGGTGGTCTGGAGGAGCACTGCTGTTACTGGTGGTCCTGTCGTCACCAGGAGAGAGAGGGGAAAGCTGGTTTCTTTGCAGCTGTGACTTGCCTCTGTGTAAAGCAGCCCATATCTCTGAACAATCCTGACAGTGCAGAAAAAAGATTCCTGACAAGCATATAATCCAATTAGCTTCTTGCTTTCACATCAATGCAGTTCTAGCTCATGAAATTGCTTGTCATTTATCCATCACTCCCGGAGACTCCAGAATCCAATTGCCTTTCTTGAAGCCAGAAATGAGACACTAACAACAGGACCCATTAGAGATGTCATTCAGGGCTTTCACATCTGCTCTCCCTGATAATAGATGAAGCTCTGTAGCAGATTGCAGCTCTGGAAGAATTCAAGGCAGCTTTTTCCTTCTCTCTGGAGCCTGTGCAAAGTCCCCCAAGACCTCACGCAGAGGCAGACCCTACAGATGGCTGTGTCAAAACAGGCCAGCACATCTCCAAAAATACACCCAGCTGAAGCAGACCTGACTTTTCATGGTAATTGCTTGCACCAACTGATTTTCTTTTTAATAATGATTAATTTATTTGATGGTTTTCACCTTTCTTTCCTGTTTACTAATTGCTTTCAGACAGATTGCAAAAATACCATAGTTATTTGGAGACTAAATCTGGAAAAGCAAAATGCTAGAAGGCCAGAAACTTCCAAAAGGGACTTCATCTGTCCTCCAATGGTAGAAACCAAGCACAATGTATGGGAGGGAAATCTGGAGCAGGCACAGAAGTGGAGCAAGACAAGATGGTGGGAATACCCCATGGGCTGTGTGCAGAAGCTACCTGGAGGCAACAGAAGATCGCTGTGCACATAAAGACCTTTCAACAGAGAGAAACAGAATCAGTTCCTGAGTGTCACTAAATGTCTGTTGGATGCATACAACCTTTATTCACCCGTGGTCAGAGTTTTGGATAATGACCTACAGCCTACCAGCCAGACTTCAGTGGCTTTGTCTTTCAGGACAGAGTTGATCAAAGCCCCAGTCTGAATATATTTCCTGCTGCTAGCCCTGGGTAACAGGCTGTGTTTTGTTCTGCCCATTGTAGTCAGGAGACACTGGGGTAGAGCTTAGTGCTGCCTCCATGCATGTGAACCTGCTGATGGCAAACAGTCTGCCTGGAGTCACCTTTCTAGCAAAGCAAAAGGCTTGAACTTTCCAAAGTAAAGCCTGCAGCCCTGCCCTTTCATCATGCACACCAGGGATGATGGTGTAACGTAGTGGCTGCACAGTGGACTCCTCCCTGGCACACGTCTGGGAGTACCCACCTGGTGGAACTGGCCAGGCCCTGTTCTCACAGCCCTTGGCTTTTCGTGCCCATGACCCTCCTTCCTTGAAGCTATCGGCTTCTTGCCTGCACTTGGATAGCTGCTACATCAAACCCTTGGAGGAGGATGCAGAATTTCTATGAAGTAGGGCTACAAACTGGTATGTACCTGCAGGTAAAGGTTTGAAGGATAACAGAGGAATCCAGTATACACCAGCACTAGCACCAGTATCCCAAGCCATTATCCTGTCTAGAAGAGCAGGCTCTGGCTGTTTATGCTGTCTGCCTGTGCCCTCAGAGCACAAATACTCATTTTTCCTGGGCTGTGATGCCAACAGGAATTGAACGTGCATGAGAGACCCAGCTAGCAAACAGGCACAGGTGGCTTTTATTCTTGCTCCTCATTCACTGTGGCCATGGCTTGATGGTATGGACACTGGCAGCAGTGACATCTCCTTCCTTGCCATCACTGCTCATTGTCAGTGCCAACACAACTGCCTGGGAGATTGTGCTGAAACCAAGAAGGGAACTGATCTAATTTTATGTGATTAGCAAGGCTTTGCAGGTTTTATTAATGTTGGTCATGTCTCCAGCTAAAGGCCAAGGTCAGGCCTAGAAACAGCTTTGTGGACCTGGTGGGAGATACAGAGCTGCAGCATAGGGTGAGGATAAACAGAGAACGGGGACATTATGGGACTATCTGAGGCTCGAACCTTCCTCAGAGCCCTTTGTCACCAAGCCACAGAGCTGTGTAGCCTGCAGCAAAAGGCACAGGTGTTAGCAGCCTTCACAGCCTACATGAGAAACCCAAGGAATGGAACTGGGATTTAAGGTCAGGTCCAGTTAGATCTCAGGCGCCACATGCTGACATTCCATCACACCAAGGAACAAAGAGGGTTGGGAAAATACTGGCATTTCTCACTCATTGAGATTTAGGTACCTGAGAACACCCTCAAAAGACAGTCTGACCTGTGGATATAAATCTTCATATTTCTCTGCAGACTCAGTAGGATTTCCAGCATATGCAGCCCCAGCATTCATCTGTCTACTTCCCTGCCATGGGTTGAGATGCTCCAAGGAGCAGCATGCACTTCTGTTACATGGAGCATCCCCTTCTCAGTGGAAGCAGCCAGGCTGAAGCCCCGTGTAGAACAATAATTAAAAGAAAATACAAAGCCACATTCTGCCCTTGACTGAGAGTTGCTGGAGCCCAGCAGCTTTTGGTGCTGCAGCTGTCGTTGCTTCCCTGCTGAGTCTGGGGCATGATCTTCACCAGGATTAATTCCAGACAAATGACTGTGGCCCTCCATCTGCTGGTTGGCTCTGAGTTTCCTTACTGAAAGGTCTCTGACAACTCAAGGAATTATTTATTTATTTATTTATTTATTTTACTACCCACAGAGCAGAATTCAGTGCCATGCCCTGTGTGCTTATGATACTAACTTGTTCAGCCTTGTTGAGTTGTGGCAATAATGCATCTTATGGGCATGAAGATTATGAGAGACCTAGTCATTCAAAAGCAAGGGCTTAAAAATGCTTAATATCTTTATAACTCCTTTCCAAAGAGATTATTCCCTTCTTTCTTCAGTCTTTTTCTGCACTTCCACTGCACTAAGGCAAGCTAACTGTTCCCTGGTCCCACAGCCACAACAGCCTATAAATCCCATTTAGGAACTATAGGTAGAGGCATTAGCCCACCTTGCATCAGGGCTCTGATTAACATGAACGCTGGCCCCCATTACATGACCTGCTTTCTTCCTGACACTGTGGCCTTCATGTGGCCAGCAGAAGCTCCTGGACAGGTCACAAGAAGCCACACAGCTGCGTGGGTGCAGGATCTGGGCATCCCAAGCCCTTCTAACCTGCAGTGAGGAACAGTTTCACTCCAGCACACTGTCAGTGACTTTTTTCTTGCTGCTAATTATAATTCATTACTGTGTCTGTGGTGTCCATAAGACCCTTTCCTGTAGAAGATGGGTCAGATGCAGAGTGAGACACCTTAAAGTGTGCTTCTTCCTGTCTGCCTTCCAGGAAGACTGGAGGAAGGGATTTCTGATAGGAATATTCACCAAAACATTTTAAAAAGGTGTTTTTTAGGGATGATCCACTAGTCTCTACTGTCTTTTCAGCAAGGAAGCACCTATGTGCTTTAAGACCATTGTCTTGAGATAAAAAAGCATGCCACACGAGCAGCACCCAACCAGAACAATTTGGGTTTTGTACAAGGGATGTTCCCCTCTAACAGATTGCTGAGCACCTGCAGCTGGGAAATTATTCACAGAAGCTCTGCACTGAGTTATTTCATAGATGTGAGAGAATAACAATCTGCCCACAAGCAACGTATGAGCAGAAGATGAGTTACACACTGAGAAAAAGCTTTGTGCAAATCCTCCTCCTCCCTGTGCCTTTCAGAGCATTTATTTCACCAGGTATCTGTGGGTCAGACTGCATACAGAAGCATGACAGAAACTGTGGCAGAAACACCTGTTTTGGAGGGAGCAGAAAGCGTCTGCTACCAGCAAATTCAAGAGGTAGAGCTAGGATGACTGCACACCTGACGTGACCTGGTGATACCTGTGTCTTCTTGACACTGAGAAGCACCAGCCAAGAGGGGCTGTTTGTCCTGCTCTGTACGTGGGAAACCTGATTTCCCGGAGGCAAAGGCAAACTGGTGGGTGCTGTTTGTCTCTCCAGCACTGCCCTGGGTGCTTGCTGGTGTGACTACCCCCTGCACTGGCAGGGGCTGGTACACAGACAAGGCAGGGACAGGACACTTGCAGTCAGTGCAGGCGTGGCGTGGTGCTGGTCACTGTGCTGGGAAGTGTGCTCGACAGGGACCTGCTCCTTCCAGGTGTGCTCACAGCCTCAGCTGAATGGGGTATGGATGTCACTGAACATCACCAAAGTCTTTGGTTTTGCTCAGGGCTGTGACAGTCCTCAGAGAAATGCCTGGAAGGGTTTCTGAACACTGTCTGACTGTAGCACTCTCCACAGCATACAGGAAAAACCTGAATCACTGTTTGGTTCTAGGAAAGCCCCGCTCTTAGCCTGCTAAAGCTACCGAAGAATGTCACCATTTACATTTATGTGGCAGCAGCTCTCTGTGAGACCAGAGCTGTCACTCCATCACTGATGATCCCTGGTACTTGGCCTTGCTGACAGCAGAAGTTGCCCTGGAACTGTCTGCAGGTGGGTGTTAAAATAGACCTAAGAGTGAGGAGGAAGGTATCCTCACCATGAGCATTGTGCTCCTCTTGGTGGAGGATTCTGGATGACAAAAACTTGTCACCATCTCCCCCGGCGGTCCTCTGAGGACCCTGAGGGAGACAGAAAGGGTGAACATAACCACAGAGTACAAAGGGCAGGTGTTAGGGAGATTTCGTGTAACAAGTTTAGCTCCTTTATTCAGGAGACTTTTCCATAATTATTAGGTAATTTGGACTATTATACTATTGAGACATCAGTTTTACTAGCAATAAATCTTTCCTCTATATTTAAGATGTATTTCTTTCTGCTCATAATGACATTTTGAATGTAATAGTGTGTTTTAATATCCTCCCTGTAGACAGTGAAGGGATCATATCAAGAAGCTCTTCGAAGTCAGGTATGTTCCAGAGCAAATCTGCTGAGCAGGCAGGCTTTGCACGGGGGGAACTGCGCAGTTTGCTGCTGCCAGGTGAAGTGGACAAGATGTTAACCAGGTCAATGAGCCTAAAGACAAAAGGCAGATAGGGAAAGGCGGTTTCTAATGACAAGGGCTAGTCAAGCCCAGAGAATTAATATTTCCAATGTGAGCCTAGGGCAGGAAGCTGTCATGGGAGTCTGAAGGATCAGTTTAACTGCAGAAAGCCAGCTCACCTTGGGTTTAGCAGGTTAAGGCTAAGGTGACAAGCAGTGTGACTGGGACTCACTTATTTGCTTTGCTGTTTATCCCCTAGATGACTGTGAACAGCTCTCTCTGCTTCTTTTTGTGCAGTTACTAAAATGGCCTTCATAATGCAGAGGGTGTCAAGACCAGACAAGTGGGATGTCTATATGCATGCATGCAGAAGAGACTTTACAGGTTTACACTCTGATTTGGTGAAAAAGGACACCTTGCTTCAAGTCAATACAGTGCCAAGAAAGCATATCTGGAGGGATCCTAAGCTGAAGTTAAATAACAATCCACTTCACTACTGCACTGAAGGCCTGGCCAGATTTGCATGCACAGAGCTGTTCTCTCCGAGACACTGCAGGGGAATTGTCTGTGCTTTGAGGCTGGAGCCCTTGAGCGGACTTGGCTCGTCACCAAAGGTTGTTAATTGTAATGATACTGAAGATGGGGTCTTCAGTCTCTGAAGCTGAAAGGGGTGATCTAATTTTCTGCAATGAAATCAACTTCCTTAAGAGTGGTGGACAGCAAGAAAAGGGGCTGAAGCCACTTACAGCTGAGGAGATTCAGCCTGGATGTTAGGAAAATCATTTTCTCTGCAGTGTCAGGCAGCACTGCAAGAGATGATGCAAAGAGGCTGTGGGATCTGTCTCTGGAGGCTTTCAAGACTTAGACAAAGCCAGGGGGACCTGATCCAGAGACAGAAGTATCCAGCTGATCCTGCAGTAGTCCTGTTTCATGGAGAGGTCCCTTCCTACCAACCCTTCTCAGGTTTTTTCTTCTCACTCAGATCTGAAGACTTCTTGAAAGCACCAGACTGATGGATAGAGGTGCAAAGTTGTGCTGCACTTTGAAGAAGGTGTATTTCAAGGTGGCACCAGACTGCAACCTAAAGAGAAACAGCCTGGGTTATAACTCTGATTTAAACCTGAAGCAGCCTTCAGCCCAAGCAGCACTTCAGGCCCACCAGTATCCCTGCCTGCTGTCCAAAAGACACAGCAGTGCTAATCAGCAGATGGCAAAATATCTGTTGTTCTGGCAACCAATTAATTCCAGGTTTTGTAATGAGCCAAAACGGAGGTGCGAGAAGAGAGGTAGAGACAGTGGGGAGAATGTTTATAAAGACATTGTTCTTTCTTACTAATCAAGTAAAATTTGCAGACTTTCCCAAACTCATTTCATGCCTTTGACCTAGATGCAGACTGATTTTAAGGCATCCCATACCCATGCTCTAGTTCGAGTGAACATAAGTACATGCACAAGTAAGTGCCAGTGATGAGGAACCTCATCACTGTGTTATTCAGCTGGGCTGCAGTGGTTGACTTCACCTGGTTGCTCCCACAGTCTTCCCTGCACTTTGCTGAACCACTACATTGTTAATTTGGACACTGCAGGACTCAGCTTCTGGAAGTCTAGTGATATTTGGTGGCTTCCAGAAAAAATTGGTCATGTTTGAGTTGGCTCTGAAAGGTGATGCATGGGCAGGGCTTCGTATGGTTAGAAATAGTTTGTGGTATTTGAGAGAAGGTCAAGTGGTTTGGTCATATCCCAGTCAAGCTGTTAGGCACGTTTCAATGTCCCTGACAAACCCCTTGCTCAGCACAGCCCAGCTGCTAGCAGAGTCTCTGCGAATGAAGTAGTACCCCCCCATTGGGGAATATAGAGTTAGAGAGCACTTAAGGCAGGCATAAGTACTTTGAACTGGGTAGGATGCATCTGGATGGGCCTGGGTTTTGTCCTTGTGAAGCTCTAACATTTTTGAAAGGTCATTGCAACTGGAGGAGGTTCATGACAACTGGGGAAAGGCAAACCTTGTACCCATCTTCAGGAAGGAGCTAGGGAACTCCAGCTCATTCAGCCTCACCTCAGTCCTTGGGAAGGTTATCTAGCAAATCCTTACTGAAGCCTGGGGGGGTGCCAGTAGGGACTGACCAAGGGCAATACAAATCTCTGTACTACAGAAAGTAGTAAAAAGTGCTTGCATTAGTAGTAGAAAGTGCTTGCATTATTTTCTAAAAGTCCTTTATTTTGAAGTGAAAAAGTGAAGTGACTACAAATGCCCCCTTTAGCCTGTTTCTTTGTTGGTAACACAAGTTTAATTCTAAAGAGCAGTGTATATCAGGAGTGTCAAAACTCAAGGTGAATGGGAATCTTTTGATATTCATAAAGAAAATAAAATGGCTTTAACAGCTACTGTCTGTCCTTATGAATGTTACCACTCAAAACAGAAGTTTGTCTGTGGTGGAAAATTATGTCCTTATTTACATCCTAGCTCTTGGAAAGCACAAAAGAAGCAGTCAAAGCCTTGCATGGAAAGAGAGAGAGAACCACTGCACAAATGAGAGGAACAGCAAGCTGTTACAGATGGTAGCGAGACACTTTGAGATGCATTGGAGCTGAGACATTTTCTAACGAGAAAGTGAAAATGAGCATAACTGGCACAATATGAAAAAGGCACTACCCAGGAGATTGTCTTCTGCCTATATCCAAAGGACACTAACAGGGATGGAGGAAGAAAAGAGGTCTGAGAGAGAGCTAAAATGTGGACCAAGTGATTTAAATTGAAAGTTTCATCATTAAATCTGATTTATTGTGTGATTCTTAACTTGTAGGAAGCTCCTGAAACAGGAGTAGGCACCTGATGATCTTATACTCTGTGTGTGAGGAGCAGGTCTGAGGACGTTCATGTCCTCCAGACACACTGGACTGCTTCTCCAGCTGTGTTACCCCAAGAACAGGCAAAGAAACAAGAAGCCAGAACCACCCTGGTGTGGCAGATTCTCCTTCCCTTCTCCACCTGATGTGAGGACCATGTGTCTTGGAAAGAAATTATTTGACCAACAAAGAAATTAGAGGAAGGTGAAATTAAGGGTAATATTTTCTGGTCCATGAGACCAGAAGATAAGGAAAAGGAGAAAAGGAGAACCAGTGTATGTCCTGTCATCTCCACTGCCTCCTCCCCTGAGCAGATGACAGATGGGAGCAGAGGTCCCAGCCCAGCCCTGGTTGTGCATCACAGGCCCAGAAATCCCTCACTGCTTGTTGCCACCCTGCTTTTGGCCATGCAGCAAACCTGAACATGTCCGTGGAGGCCCTGTGCTGGTAGGAGTCTCCTGAGGAGCAAGGTATTCCTGAGAGTGTGGCACCATCACCATGTCCCAGGGGCTTTCCTGCCAGATCCCTTTCAGGAAAATGTCCACAGCATTTGTATGGGGAAATTCTGTTTTATTTTGGTTTTGCCTTTGACAAAATGTACTGACATTAATTTTCTAGCATTTGCAAATATTTTGAGTTACAGTGACAAAAGCCCCTATAGTAGTGCGTAGAATTTAGTTATTCAATTATTAATTACTGCTATCAATAATTCAAGCATTCTATTATTAATTGTTACTATTACTCAGGCCAGAGGCTAACATTCACAGAGCAGCTCACAGCCTGCCCAAGAGCAATATACCTTCAGTTCCTGCCTCCAAAACTTCTCTTGTTTTGGCAAAGAGCTTGCACATGCTGGTGTACCTGACCTTCACAGTCCTGTGCCCCTCTCTCTCCAGCACCTAAACCCAAGCAGGAACCATGGGTCTTTTCTGCACCTACTTGGATGGAAGAGCTGCAGTCTGAACACCTTTCACCTCCTGGAAGAGGAATGTGTTTAAAATGCAAGCCTATTTTTCCATCAGTTTTGCAAATTAAAGTTTGGAGCTTGATTCACTACAAAGCAGAGAACTGCAGAGAAGTGTTTATTGCAGATATTTGGGTGGTTGGGTAGTATCCAGGAATGCATGCAGTGCTGGGACTTTTAGCGTGGGCATGTCTGTCTGATAGAGGTAGATGGAATCGATCTTGAATGAATGTTTTGTTAAGCCCCCGGGGGGGGGGGGCCCCTTTTTTTTTTTTTTTCTTCATGTTCTGATTCAAGCAGAGCTTTTTTTCATTACACACGTGATTTGGACTATAGTAAAGGCCACACAGCCTGTGTGCAGATCTGTTCAAAGAGACCTCAGCACCCGCACCTTGCACAGATAAAGCCATCTGACCACTCAGCACTGGGCAGTGAACACCAGATGCAAATTCTCCTCCTTTTTGAACAATGGCACAGAATCTGCACCAAAAAGCCTGGCAACAGGAAACGAGTCAGTCTGAGAATGAATATTGCTTGCAGCCAGAAGTAAAATTCATCATTAAACCCTCCTGAACCAGCCTTTAAGGTCAGCAGAGACAAATAAGCCTCCTAGCGTGTGATTCCTTTGAGGCAGATGAATTGCTCCCCCGGAGGCTGTTTCTCTCCAGTGCCCACAGAGGGTCTCCAGGATATCTGCCCAACTGAAGACCTGCTCTGTGAAGTCTGGTGCTAGGTGCTGGGAGTGGTCTTTGGTCTCACCACCTCCGGTAGTGCTCACCCAGCGCTACCCACAGGAGCACTGCAACAGAGTGATTTTGGTTGCAGTGAGTGGCAGCCAACAGCACGACATGAAACCAGCTGTCAGGAGACAATACCGGAACAATTTCACCAAAGACTCGCTGAAGCTGGAAGTGGAAATGTTCAATGAGGCTGTCAGCAGAGTGGCGAAGCAGGATCCTCACGTAGCCACCGTGGCTGTGTCCCACCACGTGCACTGTGCACAGACAGTGAACCTTGCTCCACCATGGTTCATGGACCAGCTCTGCCGACACTGACATCACACTGCTGCTGCTCCAAAGCTTGTCCGTTAGGGATAATTTTTCTCCTCATCCTGAGTAGCATACAAAGGCAAACAGACGAACTTCTCTGGGCTAAAGTACTGTTGTTTTCAACCATTTCGTACTAAACGTAGGTACCTAAAAAGGAGGTGAATTATTTTAGGAAGTCCTAAAGTAAGTTAGTTTCTCTACAATAGGAAGAACCCTTCATCCAGCCTTAGTTGCCTGTCTTGGTTTGGGATGAATAATTTCTGGAAGTGATTACAGAAACAGAAGGTTTCTCTGAGGAGCTCAGTACTGATAGAAAGCAGCAAGGACAAGTCCAGCTCCCCCGGTGCTACTGATGTTTTCACTCACTCATCTTTATGCACAGTTTTGGCCCCAAAATTCAAGCTAAATCCACAGACTAGAGTCATCATCAGGGTCAGAAAATTGCCTCTGGGGGAGGATGGGATGATGCTCTGCAGGGATACAGGTCTCCTTGCTGTCTGTCTGCAGGCTTGGACACCAAAGAACAGAGCAATGCAGTGAGAGCTGCACTTGTCAGAAGAGCAGCATCACCAGAGCTCAAAGACGGTGGCCATCACCTGCGGGAAAAAAAATACACCTGAAATGCAACAGAATTTGTCTCAGAAAACCCTGAGTCAAACAAAACAAAACAAAACAAAACAACAAAAAAGCCTCTCTGGACAGTGGGTTTTGGCCAGGGGTTTGGTTTTGTTTCATTCATTTTGTATTGCTGGATGCAGGATGAGGGTGTCCCATAGCACAGCTCTGCTGCATAGGTTACGTACAGTCTTTCTGATAGCCCTCTACCATGTTGTGACTTTAGCTCCATCAGATCCCACTCTATAGGGGTCTCACAGCCAACACAGACCAGCCTTTGCCAAGTTCTCTCATGCCCTCATCAGCCAAAAGTTCTCTGTGCTGTACAGGAAGCTATTAGCACCTCCCAGTGCACAAGCTGACATGTTCTGCAGAACCTATGTTGCTTAGCAAGATCCTATTTACAGGGAAATCTCTCTTGTGTGGAAATACTTTTTCTCACACACTATTCGCTCTGCTTTTCTCTTGCACTGTGAGATTTTCCTTCACACAGTGACAGGAGTGAAGATACACAGGAGGGCTACTCTCTCCTCTATCAATAATATTCCATAAAAGTGAGCTTCACTTGAAATGCTGTGGGGAAGTGTGACAGCTCCCGATGATGAAATCCTGAAAATAAGGTTATGGCAAATTAGGGGTATCACTCAGCTGCACCCCATGCTCACTTCCACCCGCAATCCCATCATTAAGATCCATCATACATGAAACTGGCCTGGTGTTGTCCCTGGCGATAACTCTGTGGAGATTGGTCTCCAACTCCTACAGTGCAGCTGGAAGGATTTTTTATTATTTTTTTATTATTATTATTATTTTTTCCAGAAGGCTGAAGAGTGTTCTGATTTTCTCTTTTTAAAAGCAAATAACAAAGCTTTTTTATTCTTATTGCTATTATTTTTTTCCCTGTAGTTTCAACTCAACTCAAAATATTTCCTTTCTGGGGGGAGGTCTTGGGTACACCTCAGTGTAGAGTCAAGCAGTGCTTTCCTGGAATGACAAATAACTAAAGGAATGCTGTTAATAGTGGCTCTGAAACTCTCCTCTGAGGCTGGCAGTTTTATCACTCCGCATTTGCCATGGTGTAACCCACTTTGCACTGAAGCGGAGACTCTGAACATCACGGGAATCACAACACTGTTAGAGCATTGTGATCCACCCAGTGATGGATCTGATCCCATAGCAAGGTCTGTGCCTCGCTTGTTCACACTACAGCTCCCGGAAGATACTTAGCCAAAACAGTGAAACAATCCCAGGTCAGATTTGGAATATCTGATCATGATGACAAAGTAATACAGCATCTTCTGTCTTTGGAGTGTGAATATGCTTCATATTGACTGAAAACCACAAAGTGCAATGAGTTGTGACTGAAATACTTTGGAGTGGTGTGTTCTATGAAAGGACAGTGTGGTCTTTTCTCCCGTAAAAATAAAGCATCCCCAAACCATATACAGATTAAAAGCTGTGTGTGTTCCTCTCCTGTTAGCTGTGTCCTCCCCATGTGGGGACAGTACCTGGCCGGTGCTGCTGCATTTGTGGAGCAAGAGGCTGGAGCATGAGAACTGCAGTGCCTCAACCTCGGGTCCCTGGAAAACCCATTCAGTACTGTCTCACAAGGGACGCTGCAAGCGTCACTCTCATCATTATGATCATTTCACATTTCTAAGCTGTGGGCATAGCAAACCAGATCCCAGGCTGGCAGACATGCAGCATGGTGGTTGGAAGCTCCAGGTCTGCTGGGCCTCAGGGCTGGCCACCTGCAGGACAGCACCACCGAGCACGGCTGTGGGACACGCTCCTAGCTGGCTGGAACTGTGGCAAAATCAGCTGCTTCTCTGAAATGGCTCATTCCTGACAAATTCCTACAGATCTCTATTCCCAGATCTCTAGCTGGGCCACAAACTGAAATCTCTTGACTTGGGCACTTCCCCTTGGCATTTTTGGTTTCCTCTCCAGGACTTGTCTAATTAAACTGCACAGATTTTTCCAAACAGCTGATGGCAGTATGTTGTGTTGTCTGTAGCCTAATGAGGATCTGCTTTTAGATGGGTAAATATAAACCTGTAATAAGCTCTCCTCCACACAGACAACAGCTCATACTCTTGACATGACCTACTCACTTATTTACAAGAATTCGGCCTCCCTGTGGCTATCAGCAAGAAGTGGAACACTCTGTGTGAACCACAGTCATTTGTGAAGAGGAAGGAATTCCATCCCTTTTGTGATCATAAAATAGCTATTGTTGGTAACTCTGGCGGTAGATGCTAATTGCCAGTGATGTGGACTTGGACAAATATGAATGGCAACACCTATGTGCATAGGGAGTAATTAAGTGAATATTTCTGTCACTAAAACTATATTTTCATCACAAAATCTGAGTCAGACACATTATGTTGAAGGTAATTGCTCTTTGGGCTGCTCAGTAACATCAAATGCAATTTCACAGTACTTTGCAAGGACCTGCTATTAACGACTGTATTAGAGGCATTTGTCAAAGCCGTGGGAGGAAGTCCCAGGGTTTTCGCAATAAGGCAGGGGTGATCCTGCTCCCGATCACAGGCTCTCTGGGAACATCTGAAAGCCTTTCACTTGCTACATTTTCTTTCCCAGGCGCTGAACGGCAAAGTCTCAGCTGAACAGAATGTGCAGATGTCAAAGCTGTTTTCAAACATTAATGAGCTCCACAAATCTTTACCGCACACTGCTGGCATTATTTTTTAAATTAACATATTTGTTCACTGGATCTGTTCAGGGCCAGTGAGCACCTAACCCCCACCCCCACCCTGTTTAATATTTGTGCTGCCAAGTTCAATTGACATCCTGCTCGCTACAGCCAGAAGCAAGCAGCGAGGTGTTTGGGGTTTCCTAAAGGCACGCTGTCAATGCAAAGCCCGAGAGGGTTTTCAGAGTTGTCCCTGCCCTATGTGGACTCATCATTTAGTGGCTTGGGCTGTGCCTTCTGGATGCTGAGCTGACTTTCACAGTGCCTGTCCCCCACCCCGCAGTGGTTAGTGCTGGTCGTCACTTTACCATGAAGCTGCAAGGGGATGCAGGGGGAGGCTCCGGCACAGGGGCAGCATGCAGGAGCGGGTGGCAATGCTGCTCTTGGAGCTGTGTTCTCTGCTCTCTGGGGTGAATGCAGAATCTTTGCTACTCAACAAGCAAAGCCCTCGGTAACCTGAGGTGTGCCTCCTCCCAGCCCAGCTCTCTTCCTGAGACATTGCCAGAGGGGCTGGAGAAGCTGCTTGTCCTGGACTCCAGGATATTCACAGAGAGAAGGTCTGGTAGCAAAGATCCCTCTCTGAGGGGTCAGTGTGCATCCCACCCACCCACAGTGTGCATCTGACCCTCTGTGTTCAGTGCCACAACAGAGGACAGAGAGAGACTGGTAGCGTCCCTATAACTTCTTGCTGGGAGCTCAGTTTTGCTGCAATAAATGGGAGAGCAGATGAGGGTGGAGGGCAGAGGTGTGCAGGAATGTCACTGAGCAGCACCAGGACAACCAAAGTTACCACCAGGATCATTTAGGTTTCTAAACCATCCGTACTCTCTGGATCTGTTCAGACTGAAGCAAGAGAATTAAAAAAAAAGCAGCGGGGTGAACAGTGAGGAAGTGATCAACACTCTCAGGGCAGGTGGGTGTGATGGGCTTTTCTCTGCTGGCAATTCCTGGGGAGAGACTAGACATGTGATGTACCAGATGAGGGAATCTCTTTTAAAGGGAAAATAGTGTGGAATGAGTAACAAGAACTCTATTTCCAAGGATAAATTAAACTCTGCGGAGTCAGGGCTATTTGCATAAGCACCTATCATTAAATGAATATTTGTTAATCACCGTATAGACTCCTGTGGGACTGCAGCCTCTTCCTTTTCCTCTGCTCATGTGGTTCAGCTTGTGACTCCAGGGCCTCCTCTCAGTCTCTCCACACAGGGCAGAGGGAAAGATCAAGCACGACGTTTTGGTTTAACATAGCTAGAAAGGGAGAGGGGCACTTGGGACCTGACTTGGGTCAGCAGCTACATGTTTATTCTTGGTTGACGTCTTAGGTTTTGACATGCTGGCATTTTGAAACAAACCTTGTCCCCCTCCCTCCCATCTCCCTTTTTTCTTTTTCCTTTTGTTTCTTCTTTTTGGTGTAAAATTAAGTTTCAGAGTCTTGGATTTTTTATAGGTACAACCACAGGGATTGTAAATGTTCTTCCAGAAAGAGCTAATCTCTGTGTTTTGGAGCAGATGAACTGTCCTTTTGGCAGCAGCCTCCCAAGTCCTGCTGATTGCAGACACATCATTCATACAAAAAGAAGGACTGCTCAGAATGAGTGAGTTAATCAGGATGACAAACAGCTAGGAATCTGAATTTCTTTTGAACATTGCTGTAGTTCTTCCCCTGACCCTGATCACGTAGAATGAACTTCCTCTGGCTACATGTTCCCATAGCCAGGTATTGCTGGAGCTGTCTTCTGCTGGGGAGCTGTCTCCACGGACTCATCAGTATCTACTTGTTCTAGTTTATCCCTGCCTTTCCAAGTAAGACCCCTTAATGCCTTTCAGTGCTACATACAGCTTCAAAGAGATTGTTGCTCATTACTGTGAGCAACAGGTTGCCTTTGAGGCTCATACAGACTTGCATATCCAGCCAGAGTATTTAAAGGGGGAAACTATTTTTTTCTCCAGAAACTCATCTGAGCCTCTGCTCAGATGCTTTCAGTTAGAGATGGTGTTAGATTAACAATGCTGGTTCTGAGTCCTTGATATTACATTTGACTATTCATAACCATCACAAAGGACAGATTATTTTTTACCATAATCCTTTAAGAAGCTGCAGGGAGACCTGTCATTTCCAAGGGAAATAGAGAATAAATTGGGACCTCTCCCAGAAGCAAGGGAGCATCACATATCTGGCATGTCAGTGAGCAACAGACACATATTTTTTTGTGGTCAAAGCTAGAGTGCTTAAGTAGCTTTGCATGGTATTTGAGCACAGTATCAGCCTACTAAAGGTAGCACTGCTTCTCAGAGAGGTAGTTTTGAGTGACGCCCATGCAAGCTGTTGTGTCAGTGTTCACCTGCTCATCACAGGCAGTGGTGCCATGGGCTCCCAGTGCCTCCCCACAATGTCCCAGCCTACGCCAAGCCAGAGCCCCTGCATCTCTTCCTGAAATTGCAGAAAGTTCTTTGTAAATTCCTGTGAAACTTTCTCCTTCCTCTCTTGTGAACAAAACATTTTTAATTAATGTACAGTATCAAAAGCTGCAGGACTTCGTAAGTCAATGCAAATCCTGTGTTTGTACAGTAGTATGAGTAGGCATATTACAGGGAACCAGTCTGCAAAAAATGAATAATACTCTTATGGTTTGAGTTCAGTGCACAGATGTCTACTCAGTAATGGATTTCTGGCAATCAAATATTTTCTTTAATGTTATAAGACAGCTGGGTGGTATTTGATCATGATTACCCAAAGCATCTCACAGTGTTTTGGGGTGTAATTGGACGGAAAAATATCCTAGCAATTTATTCTATTAAGCAGTTGTCCCATGAAGTAAATACTTCTGTTTATGAGATGCAGCTCATTGTCAAGATTTCATTTAATAAGTATTTGTGCTTCATCTGGGGCAGTCTAGATCTTCTACCCTTAATACTTAACCCTGTATCTATTTTCTCTACCCTGCTGCCAAAGTATGGGTGAATCTGGCTTCCAGGAGTACATAAAATCAACATAGGAAGGCCAGTTTCTCTGGCAAAATGTCTAGAGAGGTCCAGTTAACCTATGCTATACAGATACCACTTACACAGAACCAGAGATTCATTGAACTGCCTATGCGCCTATAATAGAGTTAAAAGCCCCTCATTTGAATTGTTCTCCTGCTGCCTTCTTTTTTAAAGAAAGCTGAGAAAGAGCAGCTCAGACCAAAATACACAAGTCTGAACTACCTAAAATTATGTCGTTGGGATACTGCTACTGAAAGCCCATCCCAAAACAACAACCTGCACTCAGGCCTTGGCTTTGGTCACTCCACACAAATGTGCTGAGATTCCTCCACCCTCAAGGGATGTAAAACCAAAGCCCCAGCTCTCCAAGTCAGGCTGTGCATCACTTCCTCAGCTAGGGCTGCTGAAGGAGTCTGGACATGGGAGAAAGAGAAATGCACTCTCATGCTGAAATTCAGAGAACATTGCTTGCCTGGAGCCTGTGAAGACCCTCCACATGCGTGGTTGGACTGACCACTGCTGACGCTGGACTGACCACTGCTGATGTTGTTGCACTGCCCACTGCTGCCTAAGGACATTCTGAGAAGGGCCTGACTCTGGCCACGTACCTTCATCCTGGTGGTACGTCATCTCACGATGTACCCCAAGAAGTCCCTGAAGGCACAGCAGCTGTCCTGCTTTGTGGGAATGTGAAAGGTGCAGGCTCAGGCTGCTGAGGACTGACCAGTGTCTGGGCAAAGGCTCTCAC
Organism: Oxyura jamaicensis; assembly: GCF_011077185.1. Taxonomy (NCBI): domain Eukaryota; kingdom Metazoa; phylum Chordata; class Aves; order Anseriformes; family Anatidae; genus Oxyura; species Oxyura jamaicensis. Next base: position 1,704,521 of record NC_048910.1, read on the forward strand.
CTGGTCAACTGCGTGCAGTAGGTGACTCCATCTTCAGTTTGATCAGGGGCAAGGACAGGGGCAGGTCCTTTGCTATTTCCAGCTGGAGCCAGGCTGAGATCCTACCTCCGCCTCTGCTGGCTAGCGGTTGTACCTGGAGCCTTGTTCCTCTAAATAGATGCCGGTAGGAAATTGTGACACATCAAGAGAACAATGAATGGAGGAATTATTGTGTCTCTTTTCGGCTTCAGAAACGTTTCTCCATGTTTGCCATGGAAAGCTCTGATCCTGCCTTATGCTGAGAGCAGAGGCATGCCTGGCTTTTTGCTCCATTTTTATGCAAGTTTCCAGAGTAGGAAGGACAAATCCTAAAAGAAAATCTGACAACTTCTCTGTATTAGAGCAAGGAACAGAGGGCAGAGAGGGCAGAGTCGAGCTATGGATGCCTCTTGAATGCTGCAGAAGACTGATTCAGACCAGAGGAAGCACACAGCACCTTACAGGATCAAGATCACCACAAAGGTGAGATGCTACAGCCAAGATACATCAGCCTGGTTTAGCTCCTCCTTTAGAAGTCTGTGAGGATAAGGAAATAAAGTATTTGTGTAAGTGCAGGTGGAAAGGGACCTCTGGAAGTCTCCAGCCCACCCTGCCTCGCAGGGCAGGGCAGTCTCCAGTATCTGATCAGATCAGCTGTGGCTTTGTCTAGCTGATCCCAAACACCTATGAGGACAGACTATTCCTCCCAGAGTGACCTGTTTCAAGTCTGTGCTTCACTGAAGATTTTCTATATTAAAAAGAGACAAGACACAGGGGAGAAATATTGGTGTACAGAGGCTTTCCAAATGCTGATTAAATCGGTAGATGAAATAATTTGCTAGATCCTGCTGTTGCTTATCTGTTGCCAGATGTTCCCCATAGCTGTGAAACTGGAAGCTCGTCTGCTAATCTTCCAGCATGCCCTAGTCAGACCTTACCCAAGCCCTCAGTAGATGCAGTTCATCTGGTGTTTGGTGCTGCACAAATCTAGCATTGAGGGCATATCAGTTTTCTCATCTGCAGTTCTCCACCAGAGAAAATGCAGCAAGTGATGGCTTGCTAATCACAGCCTGAGACAAAGGGACTCATTAGGTATTAGAAGTCCCAGATTTAATTATTCTGATTTCTCTGAACGTTTTTTATTCTTCACAATATTGTCATTTATATTTATGAGATTACAGAGAGATTTAATGTGTTATAAACTTCCCAAATCCCCAGAGTAAAAGCTTTAAAAAGCTTTTAACTTTGAGTTCATGAACAAAAGCCAAGTTGAGAGGATGCAGGAAAGAGGAGTGAGTACTGTTGGGCAGGGACATGGGGACATGTGGAAAAGCAAAATAATTCAATCTTTATTGCAATTTGGGAATATATTTCAGTGAACCTTGTCCATGTATAGGATGGGGACAGCCTCTAGGAAGCCAATAGTTCCTCAGGAACCTATTCTGACTGTTCAGAGAGAGCCTGCACACAAGGACTAGTGTTTGGTTTTCCACACAGGGCGCAGTGCAGCTGGCAGCTCCCTCGCTGAGCAGCCTTCTCCCACCCTTGGAACTGTCTCTGCTTTGCACCTTGTGGTGGACAGTGGGGCACCATGGTCATTCTTCACCTCTGTGACCTCCTGCACCCAGCAGAGCAGGTCAGCCTTCAGTGACCCACCAGGGGACCACGTTACATGGCTTTACCCTGGGCCTACCATGGAGAGAAGATATTCTAGGGGATCCACTTGTCTCCAGACCAGTTACAGCTGTGCTGTTGGGAGATTCAGAGGGGCATGGTGTTTCAACACAGCAGGACACCCCTGACTTACAACTAGACGACATGGTTCTCTTGGAGAGATTGGGTTTGTCCATGCAAGTTAAACTGCTGAAATTAATCCCAGCTGCAGAGCAATCTCTCTTGGAAGTAACACTCAGAAAGCCTCAGGTGGAAGCCTCCTGATGTGCAGCTATTTGTTCAGAGAAACAACATACATTCCTACCAACTGCATGATATACAGATTTCACCCCCTGCCTCATTTGCCTTCAGAAACTCTTGTACGACTTCTTTACCAGAGCTCTCTGCAAAAAAAGAATTCCCAGGTCTGCATTGTGCTGCTTCGCTTCTGCCCTTGAATCTGCCCAGGGATTTGGAACAGAACTATCAGGAAAGCCTAGCAGATGATGGGACACTTTGGGATGGGATAGATGACACAGAACCAGTTTTTTACTCAAAGTACAGGAACATTTTGGTCTCATGCTTGATTTTCTCATCCGTAGTTATACAGGATATCCTACAAAACCATCCAACGTGTGGCTTTGACCAAAAACATCTCCTGAAATCACAGTGCTGGAGATCAAAAGTCATGAGTCAAATCATCATGAGATTGCCCACCTTCTCTGGGCTGTGTCACAGCACAGCAGCCATGCCTGGGGAGTACAAGGCAGATGCAGCTCTCCATGCCTTCTGGCAAGTCAAGGACCTGGAGCACAGCCATATGAAGGGAGCCAGGGCGCTCTCATTCCCAGGGTAGACTGAGTTGCTTTGAAGGCAGGCTATAGACCTGGTGGGAATTCCATCACTCGTGGAAGTTTTCCTGTTGCATCTGTGTCCTGCAGGCCTTGACCTTGTTCATCCTCTTCCTTCTGCTGGGGACAGCAGCACTGCTCCCTGCACCTCTGAGCTTCTCAGCCTGCGCTCCTTAGTCCGGGCTGAATCGGCCCCTTCTTGGTTGTGGCAACATTATGAGCAGCTCCACCCATGCTGCTCCTGGCCTGGCTCTTCTGTCTCCTGCAATACCTGAAGACTGCAGATCTTAGCTGCTCTGAAAAATTGCCCAGTTTCTGGCTCAAAGCTTGTGGCAAATAGAACTGACAGTAGCACTCTTTGAAAGCATGGATCCAGATGGGAGGCAAATGTCCTTTCCAGAGCAGAATGCTTTCTAAATGCTGGTGCAGCGACTGCAACCACTTTGTCCACTGCTGAGCCCTCTCACAGAGCTGTGCCACCTTTTCTCCTTAGCCTTGTTTAATTATTCTCCTTACCTTGAAATAACCACAATATTTGCAGAAAGAGAAAAAAAAAAGCCTTGCTAATGAAGGTCTGAAAGGAAACACAGCAGAATGGTGCAGGGCAGGCCATTGCTGGGTCCCTTCTTCGAGGGATGCGTAAGGGAGCAATGAGTCTCCATGTGGCCAGGAAACCTTCTCCTGTCTCCATCCACACATGAAAAATCCTACCAGCACCTTCACATGTACTTTCTACAGTACTTTCACATGACACGTGACTTTGCCAAACTGGCAGATAGATTTTGCACACACAGAGATTATTTGCTGCCAAAAAAAAAAAAAAAAAAAAAAAAAAAAAAAAAAAGTTAGGATGCAAGAGCAAGAAAACTGTGTCAATGGTGTTTGGCTGTGGCCCAAGCCCAGTAACACAGCAGGCGTGGGAGCTCCCTTGGATGTTTTTGCTTGACAAACTCCCACTTGAAATGGCTGATGAATTTCAATATTTGGACAGATGGCTGGATTCCCAAATCTGATTTTAAAATACACATTGAATCTCCTCAGAGACTGCAGTATCCTCCTTTGCAGGTTGTCATTCGCTTGGAAAAGATATTCTTCCTTTCTTGTTCCGGTGACCACAGTTGGTAACTTCTTCCCACTAGTAACTTCACTAGATCTGTGATCATGTCCTTGTTCAGTGTCTCTCCCCATGACATTTGGAAGGGTTGTGCTAAGGATTATGCTGTTTACAATAGATAGATTCCCTCTGCAGTCAAGGAGAAGAATCAGCATTAAAAGAGAAACACCAAGTTTAGATCTAACTTAGGGTCAGGAAAGACCTGCATGCTGGTCAAGGGCCCATGTCCCCTCTCCAGGTGCTACCAGCCCAGAAAAGACTTCTGTCAATAATCAGGCTAACACCATTTCTGGTTAATTCAGGGAGAAAACAAGGATGCTGAAGGTGGTGGTGGGCAACAGTAAAACATCTGCAAAGGCCCAGATGGAGAAAAAAAGGAGAGGATCTCCTGGAAAAGTGGGAAGTCTTCTGAAGTTTGTACATCACAAAAGGGGCTGGCTCCAAGTGCTGTGTCCAGCAGAGGTGACCATGCTCTCCTGATGGGGCTTGGCATGGCATAGCCCTGGATCCTATCATGGATGTCAGTGCCACAGTGTCACACATCCCTTAGGGCATTGCCAGCATGGGGCATGAGCCATCAAGGCCATAGGCACAGCTCCCTTCTCATGAGCCCTGCCTGGGTTCGTTAGGTGGGAGGCTTCTCACACAGCTGGGCTGCTCTCGCTTTAGACTTTTCCATGGTTGCACAAGTAGAAGTTTTTTTTTTTTTTTTTTTTTTTCCCCCTACAACCAGACCAGGTTGTTTTACTGACAATGATTTATGAAAGGCTCTCTTCTTTGAGGATATGGTGTTAATTGATTGCTTCTGGAGTACTTGGATAAAAGCAATATTTACTTACGCAGTACTCACAAACTAAATATTTTGTGCTTTTCACAAACATTTCTAATATATGTCCACAGAACAATAGATCAGCCAAATAAAGCAGCTGCAGAAGAGACAGATCATACATACTTCTGAAGCAGTCAATTATTTAAATTAATTAATGAGTAATGACTATGCATGCATTTTGCATATAATTTGACTGTTACAATGCCAGAGCATTCAGCTGGTGCTGTACCAGTCTGTTACTACGCCTTCAGCAGAGACAGACTCTGCACAGCCATCACAGGAGGTGCTGCTTTACAGAAACTTCAAGGTTTCCCTCCTGGTGCTGCTGCCTGCCAGGAGGCCTTGAGAAACCGAAACTGCATCCCTGTGGACTAGCAGAGGCTCCTGTTTGAACTGGTTCCAGGGAAGAAAAATATGTGTAGGTATCTAACAGAGTAGGTAGGCATCTATTGGGATTTATTCTGTAAATGGCTAGGCACCTAAAGCTAGATTCTTATCTGTATTCAGGTGCCTTCCTCCCACAAAATTACTAGGGATTATGTGCTTTTAAAAATCCTACTGGGTGCTTATTTGCATCCTGATGTGCCCAACTACATTTCAGAAACCAATCCTGGCAGCCAAGCCCAAATGAATCCGGGGGGAATCCCCTCCCTGCTTTGGGCTCTCTCTGCAGTGCGGGGCATGTTCACATACCCTGCAACAAACACCCTGCTGCCCATCACTCATCTGCCCAGCCTTCCAGAGGTCCGTCGTTGTCTGTGTAGGACCCTATCCTGCTAACAACCACCAATGCCTACTTTTTGTGTCCTTTTGCCTTTTGTTTGTGGAAATTTTATTGAGCTGCCCAGCTGTAATAAAATTTGTATGGAAAACTCTCATGTCACCCAAATAATGTAAATAGTGGTTGACATATGAAGACCCATTTTAATGAAAGTGTGCCTATGGTGGTGGGGGAGGCTAGTATATATATATATTTATATATGTGTATATAAATGTAAGTTGTATGTACAGATATTAATACATAGACTCATTTTTAATAAAACAAGTGCTAAAAATGGAGAAACAGTATTCTACAGTTTATTAAAAAAAAAAGAAAAAGAAAAAAAAAAAAAAAAGAAGAAGAAGAGTTAATTCAATTAATCTTGTATACAGACCATGCTGACAGCAGTCGAAATACAAGGGACCTATTTTGTGGAGCTATGAAATAACCCTGTTGGCTTTGTTCTGCATTACATCGTTGAGATCTTGGGGATTTTTTGGCATGTAATTGGGTTAGGAATTTGGAAGATCTGATGCTGCAGCAAACTCTCCCTGTGTATTTACAGTGGTGGATTTCTTAGGTCCCTATATACCTCCCCCATAATAGTGGGAGGACAACTAATGACTAACTCTTTAACCTTTCAGAACTGCTACTCTCAGAGGTAATCATGTTCTGAGTGTTTAGAGACTAAACACCCCAAGGATTCTTTCCAGTCCTGACTTTGGTGCAAGATAGCTAGTACAGCCTTACAGCCCACCTCCGCAAAAAGGTAGCTGTTTCCCCAGAACTCCATGGAAATGGTCCTTGGTCCACGCTAACCCCCGAGGCACTCCTGGTTAGTACAGCTGAAAACTGTGCCATGAAGCATGCTCCTGATCAGACACTGTGGGCTGCCATGCCCTGACTTTGCTGAGCTTCTTAGTCTGGATGTAGACCCAGGCTCTCCAAGACGGGCTGCTGTTACCAGCTTTCAGTGCACTGAAGCCCATCGAGCAGCCCAACTGAGACAGAGAGATGCAGGGAGACTGCTTAAGCCTTAGCTTTGCTAAACATCATTCTGGTTTAAAATGTTTAAGAAGCAAAACAGTACCTGCAGGAACCTCCAGAAAGATTTGCAAAGGGCTAGGGAGCAGCGAGATCAGACAAAAGCTGTTTCTTGTAAGCCCGTAAGCCCTGCCTTGACATTGGAGTGTCATTCAAGAGGAAAACACAGAGCTGAACATCAAGGGTTCCTCAATTATTTCACGGGGGCTGAGTGGGAGGGTGGCATAACCCTCAGACCCTCAATAATAACTTTTGTCCCCTGACAGGCAGGGAGGAGTTTTACAAATGATGCAGGTGCCATGGAGACATGATAGTGTCAGAGGAATTAAATCAACTGGAAAAGCATGCTGAAGGTGTCATCCTGGACTGAAGTGGGGCATTAGCCCCTCTGAGTCCTGAACCAAGGATGGCAAAGGTGCCATATAAGGGTGCCAATAAATTGGCCATGCTCCTGGGGCTACAGAACCCCTGAAAGAAGCCCCTTGTCCCCCTTCCCTCTATACAGAGAACCTGGTGACCTGCCATGAAGGCTCAGAGGACTGAGTGGCCCATTGCTGTTCTCCATCCTGGGTGCTGGCTGAGCATCACATGAAGCCTTTGCTGTCCCTTGGGTGCTCCACACCCTGGTCTCAGCTCTCTGCGGTGACTCTGGGGATTCGTCTGTCTGTTCATTACAAGAAGTTGAGCCTTTGGGCAAACTTGGGCAAAATCCTCTCTTTCACTGCACAGAAAGGACCTTCTGGAGGTGGAGCCACTGTCAAGAAAAGCAGCAATACCAGAGATGCACAGCTCCTGGGTAGAGAAAAATTCATCTCTACAAGAGCAGCAGCACCAGCAGAGCAGCAGGTACAAAGGTCTTCCTGGTGGGCAGATGCCTATGTCAAGTATCCATGGAGAGGTGGGGACACGCAAGTAAGTGACAGGCTAAAGGGCTAATCGATGGCCTCCAGACTGCCATTATTTATCATAGAATAGAATGACTTGGGTTGGAAGGGACTTCAAAGGTCATCCAGTTCCAGCTCGCCTGTCATGTTCAGGGACTCCACTCACTAGATCAGGTTGCCCCAGGCCTCATCTAACATGGTTTTGAATACCTTCAGGGATGGGGCATCCACAACCTCTGGGCAACCTGTTCCAGTGCCTCACCACCAAATTTCTCCTCTTGCTTGTTTCCCAAGCTGTGTGCATTGGTGTAGAGGCACTTCAGTTGGGCAATCTGTCATATCATGTTTCCAGAACAGTTCCTGATTGCACTGGGACAGTTCACAGGTATTTCCCTGTTGCCACTTAGAGTGCTAGTGTTCTCAGGTATGCTTTCTTCACTCAGAGAATTAGAACAAAACCAAGAACCCACCAGGTATGTCTTAGTGGCCGGACACGGGGGAGTACAAGAAATCAAAGCTGATAGAAGTGGAAGAAGCTAAAGATTTGAAAGACTATTTCTGTATAGCCTGCAGGCAACCATGTCTATGTGGCAAGGAAGAAGCACTGCTTTCTCAAGATATCACCTTACAAGACACTAAAAGGTTACATTTTGAATTGTAAACCTATGATAAATATAATACAACTGAAACCTGATGACTGCAGGAAGAGCTATGGGTTAGCATAGCCTGGAGTGAAATGCCAGTCTATGCGGGAGTGTGGGGAGAAGGTTATGCACAGTATGCTTGGCAAATACTTTGGATTGTGAAAGCAGTTATAACAGAAAAAGCTTATGGAGAGCCTTAAAGACTCAGTAAATCTCTCCCAGCTGGACATGCATGGGATGCTGAATTCAGGATCACTCATATTTTTATGGTTTCAAGGCTGAAAGGAAGATGTAGCCCTGCTAACAGTTGGCACAAGTGTTAACTCTGAAGGTGCATTTCTACGAGGAAGAGCCTTTGAGACTGGCAGCCCAGCTGGCCTAGGCCACAGGAGTGGTGCTAACACAATCCCTTTCCTTGGCAGTCACGCCTGTATCAGCTCAGGGGCATGTGGCAGCAGAAGCAGTCAGCTGGCATGAACATTTTATCCTGTCCCAAAGCAGGGTAACACATGCTGGCTCCCCCACTGCAGTGCTTCACAATCACATCTTCAGCAGCATCCTCTGCCACATCCCCGCCACATCGCCATCGATGGGCTTGAGCAAGCAGCAGTGTGGGCAGAGCTCTGGGGTCTGATTCCTCGTGGGATCTCCTAATGGGCACTGCAGCGTGCTGGTGGGATTGGTACTCCTTGCAGGGGCAGCTCTATTAAGATGGAACATCTGCTTTCATAAGGAAACCCAATTGTACATATTTTTAAGCTCATATATTTTACTTTGCTTACAGGATGAACCAAGAGCTGAAACACTGTCTGCAACCCTAACTCCACGAAGGAGAAGTAACTCGTTAGAGGAGATTACAACAGGTGAATTTTAAGGTAATTCATTAAAGCAAGATAATTTTTTCTTTGCTGCTTGCACCTCTACAAACCACTGCAGATCCCTGTGTTTCTGCTGCAGAGCTGCATGGTATTGCCAACATCACAGAGGAGCTCCGTCCCTTTCAAACTGCTCAGGGAGGAGATGCTTTTAGTGATTGCTTCTTCTTTATTTTTTATTTTTTTTTTTCCTTTGTTTTCCCCACAGATTAATGACAAGACAGCCCAGCCTCTGCAACTTGAAAGATTTTTTTTGTCTTTCATATTTTTTGCATTCAGAAATAACGAGTGTCACTGTTGGCTGGAGAAACAGAGTGTGAAGGGCAGAAGAGGACAGTCCAGAGATGTAGGCAAAAGAGAGATGTGGCTGAAGTAGAGATCCACAGATACTGGGAAGTGAAAGATCTCCTTGGAAAGTTCTTTGCCATAAGGGAAAGTTCTCTTTCAATTTTCTGGAAAGAAGGGAAGATCTAGGAGGAAACACAGAGAGAAAACAGAGATCAAAGTCCAGAAAGTACATTGTTCCATCTGTCATGTGCGTGAAAACGGGAAGGACTGAGTTGGTGCTTCAGGAGCTGGGGTTTCAGGACATCCTCTTGAACAAGTCACCAAACCCCTCAGCCCTGGGGAGCAAGGTCTGGGAAATGGAAAGACCTGTGATGTGCATCCACCCAGCCACGAGATGACAGCAGGGTTGGTGGCACAGTGCGAGGGGATGTAAGTATCCTTTATATCAGCAGCATGCTACCCTGAGCACAACTGATAGATTATGAGCTTGATGGGGTCTTCTAGCTGCAAAATGGCATTTGGTTGGAACCATGAGCCACTTGACCTTGTGGTACTCAGTGTGAAACCTGTTGTTTTGGAGCATCACTTACAGAGTATTGCTGAGCTTAGGAGTAAGAACTGTGGCCTGATTAAACTTAAGGCACTTGGGGCACTCACATGCCAGGAGCTCTCTACGAATCACTCCTGTGTGATGCTGAGTGATTGCAAGAGGTGCTTGGAAGCACTGCAGCAGAAAAGGAGGGGATACAGGAAGGGAGTTTTCAGTCCCTGCTGACTGAAGGAGCCCATGGACACAAGGACTCTCTAAGGTGAGTCAGATGATTACACTTCATTCCACTACTCTGAGAGTCCTGCCCAAGGAACTGCCAACTTGACCAACAGGAAGAAGAAAAAAATCAACCTCTGTGCTCATTTTGCTGGAGCTCTCTGCAAGCCAGGAAACTTTCAGCTCTTTTATGATCTCCTTGAAGGTTTGGAGCTTTCTGCTAGCTCAGGAATGCAGGTGCTATAGCAATTAGGAGTCAACGCATTTTCATGAAGCCATTGAACATCCCAATTATACTGTGCTGACAAAGGCTATATTCACGACCACATCTGTTATTTCGACTTACAGGAGTTCTTTTGTAAGCCTACAAATGTATTACTCTTGGCTAGCTCCTCTGGGAAATCTGCTCGTCTCACTATCATCCTTATGATTGCCCAATTACTTTTATTCCCACCTTTGCCCTATCCTATCCTATTGATTTATCCCCTGTTCTAAGGGTGGTTTTATCCAGTCCCCCAAAGTGAAATAGGCTGCCAGTGCTGTTAGCAAGTTGTAAAAGCATGAAGGTTCTTGGATCATGGGAAGAAGATCAATCCTGCAGAAAAAGAGTCTGGAACACGACTTAAGCCCCAGCTTGGAGAGCACTGTTAAGGAGAGCACCATGCAGCAGGCTCCTTCATGCACGAGGTTCTGTAAGCACCAGCCCCCACTGACAGCAAAGCCAAGAGGGGTATGTGTCAGACCTGCTGGTCACCAAGACAGCCTGTCCCACTGACTCCAGGACAGGCAGTCCAGGTCCCAGCACTGCCTTGCAAATGGGGGAGATCCAGGCAGGGCTGCAAAGGGACATCAGCCACTGTTCTGTTCACTCCTACAGTTCACTGCTCTTTGAGTCAGGCTTGACCTGCGGGATGAGAATGGGAGTAGTTATTTGAGTAAGATGAGTGAGGAACAGGCTTCAGTGAGGTTTCTTAATAAACTCAAGCTCTACATTGGCTTTCTGAATTTTCTGGTAAATGACAGTTGAGATGATAAAGGAGCAGTGCCACTTAAAACACCATTTTTTGTTGCTCCATGGAATAATGCAAATGATGAAAGAAACCAGGAGACAAAATGCTGTCAAACATGTCTGTTTCTTTCCTACCCATCATTGCAACAGCATGAGTCTTCGAGAGGCATCTGTTGCCCAGGTAAGAGTCAGCAGTCCTACCACCCACATTATGTGGGATGACTCCAGTGAACTGAGAGCAGAAGGTGGATGACAGAAAAAAAAATTAAAAAAAATGATATTGAATACCCATCTGAACACAATCCCAGCATGGACAAAAGCAAAATAAATGTATTCACAATCTCATCCTCTCCTCGGCTGCAAGTGCTTATATCTGAAACCATTTTTGTGCTTTTCATGGAGATCTGGTCTGTCATTTTGCAGAAATATTAGGTCTTCACCTCATCATCCTTGTGGCAAAATGTTCTTGTTTTGTTTTTGTTTTCCTTTTTTTTTTTTTTTTTTTTCATTTATTGCCTCGCTAATTGTTTTCTTTCCTTTCCCCTCCAAGCAGAGCTGGCTGGTATGAATGCTGAGCTAGCTCATCTGAGTGTGGAAGAGTGATCTTCCAGACTTCTCCTAGCAGCAGACATGGTGTCCTTGCTTGCTTTGGGGAACTTTCCCAGATTCTTGGCTGGTTCTGTGGACTGACTCTGGGATGGGATTTCGCAGATGTCACAGAGCCGCCCCACTTGGAGGCATGAGAGTGCAACCATAGCACCATGAGCTACAAGTTGTTCTTCATACTATGCAGACCTCAAATGGGACTTCAGTTTTCAATTAGATTAAATCTCTTCTTGCCTGTAAGCCTTGGACTCTGAGAGCTCCTATAATTTCCATTCTCATGCATTGTTATAAGAGGCCTGAAAGCCTGAAAAAGGGGCCCAAACACCAAACAGCACTGTTGGACACTTTGAACTTTCAAGTTACGTGACACCCATAGCTCCAGCATTATCAGGGGATTTAAGCAGGTTTCAATGGTACCAAGAAGAGTAGCCAGCATTGCCTTCTCTGCTAGCAGTGTGCCTGGCACAGTCATTTATGGCTTTATGGAAAGCCATAAAATGTTCTTCTTTTCACCCCAGGAAACCAGTAGGGCTTAGAGGACAGGGAGGTGGATCCATGGAGCTGATGAGGTCCATTTCTCCAGGTGTTTTGCAGAAAAGCTCTGCACTTTGATTTCCTTCAGCAACCATCACAGTAGAGATAATCTGTCATCAGGCTGATGTAGTTTGGTTGAAGTACAAATACCATCAGCAGAGGGCCCAGAAAGGAGCACAAACTCACATCAGAAATGACTGTTTCCCTTGCCTCATTGCTGCCTTGCACCAGCAGCCTTTCTGGGGCTGATCTGATAACTTTCACCACATCCTGCATCACCAAGGCTGTTTGGCACTGGCACAGAGCTGTCCCAGAGCCACCCCAGCAGACATCAGGCCTTGGTTTGCCTCTTGGAGTTACTGAGAGCACTCTGAAGTTAAAACACATGAAGGATGCAGTTGTCCATTGTTTTCTATCCCCACAGAGCACAGCTACATCCAGACAGGGAAAAGATAAATGTGGGAACTGTGTTGGAAGCACCCTATAGAAACAGATCTAAATGGTTCATCAGGAAGTGACTCCCACTGGGGCCTTCATAAGATGGGACCCATGGGGATGTCCCTGTCAGCACTGACCTGCAAAGGGACTGTGCGAGGAGGGTAGCACAGGAGTGCAAAAGTGGGGTTGAAAGAACATCTGCTCCATCACACAGGCTGTGGTGTTGGTGCCCTCACCAGCGCAGCGCAGTGCGTCGGGGCAGCAGCAGTACAAAGGTGCAGAGCCTGTTGAATGGGGGTAACCAAACTCCAGCAGCTACTGAAAGGCTCCCAAAATCTGTATGGTGGACCCCGACCTGTCAGGAAGCAGCAGCTAGCAATAAATCCCATGTGCAAATCTGTGTTCTGGTAGTAGTAGAGGTGCTGTTTGCGCTGGGCTTGGGTCACCTATTTAGGGGTAAAGAGCTGTATTCTGCACTGAGTATTCCCTGCTGCTTTTCACTGTATGGTTGCATAGACTGAGACCTTATCATCTAAGACCTGTCCTAAACCCAGTTTTCATACAGTGTGGCTTCCGCTGAGTGTCATTTATTAAGCTGCTGGTCCAGCCCCTACAGGGGAAGAATTCAGGAGAAATGAGACAATCTGGATAAGCCCCCTTTTAGAAGTTGTTAAAGGCACCATCAGATCTGGGTTTGGTATTTTTAGTGTTTCTCCTGGTGGGTGGGGTGGGGTGGTGAGGCACAAAAAAGTTGCTCTTCAGGAGAATAGGAAGGACAAATGCATCTTTTCCTCGTACCCTTGGCCGGATTTGTTGGATGAATGCAGTACAAGTGAGTATTTTAAGGTGAGAGGGCTTATCAGCTCTAGAAAAATATTACCCAAGCTGATGTTCAAATGAAGATTAAAGCACGAGGTCCAAGCTAGGTATGTTTAATTGACTTAGGCAACCCTCTGGTAAGGTTTGCTATGCCTGAAATTTAAAACCCTTGACACAGAATGGTGATTCAGAGCTCAAGGTTAAGCACTGTGGTGTGAATTAGGACACTCAGAAGAATTCAAGATCCATATCCCAAACACAGGACAATGAAAGCTAGCCAGAGAGGTATCACACACCAAATTCTTCCTTGCAAAGCACTAGTTATCTTTCTTAGTAGTGCCCACAGTCTCTTCTGAGGACCATCATCCAAAGTTACACCAGTTAGTCCAGTCGGCACTAGTAAAGTTTCTGGGAATACATGAGGTGAACAATCCTGAAGGTAAACAGTTAAAATATGGCCAGACTGTGTCCTTAACCTACCAAGATTTTTAAAAGTAGATAGAAAATAGATGTTTCTTTATGCTCCTTTATCTATTACCTAAAAGACCCCTCATGAACAGTGCAGTCCTTGATGCTGCATTGATTTAAAGCTTGTGGGACCACAGAAAATGCTTTGGGATATATCAGTTAATTAATAGTGAGTTTTGGAAAGACATCTCCTCTCCAAAAGAATGGATGCTGGACAGAAATTAAAAGAATATGTGAAGACCTCAAGGCAGAATCCAATGAGTGATGGATCTGGTTTATGTATTCTTTGCAGAGGACCAGTTCCCTTGTCACTATTCCCTTAATGCTCTGTTAACTCAAATTCAACTTTATACTTCATGCATAAGCTGTAAAGGAATTAGTTCGTGAAGGAGAAAGACACTTTTGTTTATACACTGCACTCATGTCTGAATGATTTTTCTCAGGTTTCTGCCACTGGCATCAGCAGCCTTCGTCAACACAAATCTAAGGGACAGGACTGTGTGATGGGACTGCTGAGGTGCTCACTAGATCTTGTTTGTTTCTACCATAAAGATCAGATTTAATTTAGCTGTTAAGTTTCATCTCCCAGTCTCACCTCAATGACTGGGCAGGATGTGAAATCTTTCCCTAGTGCCCAGCAGTTTTCACAGCAGTTTCAGTTGGTATGTCAAGATTAAGCAGAAGGAAGTGGAACAGAATCCAAACAGGACTACAGGAAACCAAGTGTGGGACTCCTCAAATTTGTTTGTACATCAGCTGATTCAAAGTTGCTCTTCAAGGTGAAGCTAATGCAGATCAAATTAGCCCAAGGAAATTTGTTTAGTTTATCAACTAAAGCTATACACTGCAAGCAGTTCTGGGAGGAGACCCTTATATACCAAGGTGCTGAGAGACTCCTGGAGAAACCTAGCAGTCCATTCTCTGCTTGGGTTGCATAGACAGTCTCTTTGCAGAACATTGCTGTCTAGTTTTCTATCACTGTGTCTGAGTCAATCGTGACATAGGGTATGTCTGTGATTCCCTGGTTTCTGAGACAAGTTTCAATGAAGCAATGGAATTCAGTGGGTGTAAAAAGGAACAGATATGGGCATTTTTTCTCAGAGCAAGATCTATGAATTAGACAGGCAAAGTAAGTAAGAGATGAAAATGGGGAAACAAAAGGAATCACCAGCCACATACTCTGCAGATACAAAACAGCTCTGGAAAAGACAATCACTGTTGGACTTGGTAATCCTTCTGGGTCCCTTCCAACTTGGGATAGTTTTTGATTCTGTGATTGTATAATTAGAAATATCTCTCAAAGAACAAACGCATGCTGGGAAAGCATAGCTACATGAAAAGCAGAGAAAGTAAATGGTGGGTAAGAATCTGTCTTCCTCCTTGGAATTTTGTGGCAAGGAATCCAAATCATCCATAAAGAAGAAGATGAAGAAATGACAAGTACAAGGGAGAGGGGGTGACTTGGACAAGCACCCTGCCTGCAGACGGACTGGTTGATGAACTGATGGTGTTTGTAACACTTTGCTGCAACACTTTGAAGCAAGGCAACTATGTCTCTGACTCCTGGTAAGATATGAGATTTCTACACCTAGAGGCTGATAGATGCCAAGAAGATGGAGTGAGTTCTCAGAGGAACCCCTGTTTGATGCAAAGACAGCTTGGGTACAGAAATGGCAACCATGGATGACAGAGGTGCAAAAGGTCACTCACAAGGGCATCATTCACTGACTTTGCAGTCCCTTCATGCATATCCAGGTGGGCCAGCTCAGCAGAAACTTGCCCAGAACCAAGGAACAGACAGGCATGGGATGCAGGAGCTCTTGAAGTGCCTCAGGGGTTCCAGCTGGCTCCACCTGCTGCACCAGAGAAATATGGGGTGCCTCCAACCTCCAGTGTCACATCTGCCTGCCCCAGAAAGTTGCCTGGGACATGCTGGCCTCAAAGCCAGCTCCTGCCCTTGCCTTCTGAGGGCCCTTCACTCATCCTGTGGGGTCTGAGCCTGGACCTCCCAGGACAAGGTACATCCTGGTTTGGGGAGCTGTGTGGGGAAGAATGCCAAGAATGTGCACGTCTCTGCCATATAGTCTTTGGTCCTGTGTCCTGCAAAGAGGGAACTAACAGACACTCCTACCTGGGCTAAAATTATCTGTCAGGCCATAAGTAAATTGTTCCAAGTAGGTTTTACCTTAACACCTCCAACAGTCACAGCAATCCCATGCCCTGCTCACACCTGATCTCAGTGTAATAGCTGCAAGGGACCTGCCCACTGCATTTTGTGACATGGTTCAGGTAAGACAAAACAGCACACGAGTTTCTTCTCTGTTTTCATTCTGTTTTTCATAAATTTCACATTTCCAGCACTTTGTTCTAGTTATATAGATTTACTTCTCTGGTGACAAAAATATTTTTCAATTTATAGAAATGCCAGTTCAATACATCTCTGTAGAATGTGATGAGACTGGAATTGAATTTCCTGCTTGTTCAGTTTTTTATTAGCTTTTCTTTATCAAGCAGT
Organism: Oxyura jamaicensis; assembly: GCF_011077185.1. NCBI lineage: Eukaryota > Metazoa > Chordata > Aves > Anseriformes > Anatidae > Oxyura > Oxyura jamaicensis. The sequence goes on from NC_048910.1 coordinate 1,720,636, forward strand.
GTGGCAAAACTAAACACATTTATTTTATATATTCAGCATCACCATATCTCCATTTACCTTCTGCCTTTGAAATTGAGAACGATAATGCTATTTAGTTCTTTCTGAAGTGGACTCAGACTTTCTGGGTGTGCTTGCCTGAATGTCAGGTGGGCAGGTGGGCTCTGGGGCATGAATTCAACATCTTCACCTGCACTCAGAGGGAAGGAGGAGGGAATATGGCATGCAGCACTGCAAGCTGGCATGAGTGTTACCAGAAACAGTGTTATCATTGGCAGGACTGGAGGCATCACAGCTAAAAGCTGGGCTATAGTAACCAGAGGGGATTTCTGATAGCACAGTTTTCAAACACCACAGTCTGCAACGCTAGTGGTAACTGAAAGAGGAGATGTCATGGAAGGACAAGAACTGTGCTTTGTTACCAGCACAGTTATCTCTGGTCACCTGAGAGGCAATATACATGGCAGGACCAAGAGAAGGAGGTGGTAATGGGAGGAACAAGAAAACTTGTGTTATGCCAGGACCCAGAGCAGACTGGCAGCTGGTGAGACCAGCAGAGTGGGGACAAGTCACCTCAGGGAGGACAGGCTCTGGGATTATTTCTCATCTTCCTGTTTTTGTTGTTTTTTGTTGTTGATGTTATTGTTGTTTTGCTTGTCCCTGTTATCACACCCTGGTTTGTGCATTCACTGGAGCTGGACTGTCCTGACTGGCTGAGTGGGAGCAGCTGTGAGGAGCCATCGATCTGCGAGAGGTGGATGTGAAGCTCAGCTACTGGTGTTGGGGTGTGATGTGCACCTTGATAGACCCTGGAGGGGAAGGCTGCCATCAAGACGATAAAGGAAGATGTATGAAATGGTTCTTCAGGTTCCTCTGGCTTTTTACAACACAGGAGCAAGTGTTGAAGTGTTGACAGTTGCTTTTGATGTATTTTATTTATTTTTTTCTCAGCTGTTTTTTCTTGTCTGGTAAGCAGAGCAGGGAGCATTAAACAGACATCCCTGGCACTGCAAGAATGGAGCAGAAGACTCCTTACAGCTGGTTTACACTATTACTTCTCAATACCTCTCAAGGCTTCCTTGTGCAGTGATGATTGTCTGTCTAACTGGAACCACCTAGCACAGAGCAAGGCTGTTCACCCAAAAGCAGGTTGCGTTGATTTAGACTGACATTCTTTCTGCTGGACATGATTAAAAGCCTGTCCTGCAAAGAACTAAGGACTGTGTGTGTGCACGTGTGTGTTCTGAATGGAGCAGCATGGCAGACTGCAACCACCTCTTCCCTCAAAGATCCATCTCTGGTCTGTTTTGTACAAGCAATTTCTTCTCAGTTGACTCATTTCCCTGGGTGAGTGGCCTGAGTACCAAAACACCCTGACTGCATTGTTAGGTCAGTATTTTCCAAATTAGTGCTTTCTTTTTACATCTGACACTTTACGTGAACACCTGGAGCTGCCAGAAGGCTTGTCAAACTGACAGTGGCACGGAGCAGCATGCGGTGGGTGCCACGATGCTGCCAGGGAATTCAGCCCCGGCACTGGCCAGGGCTCCTGCTAGACTCCTGCCCAAAAGGCTGTCTTTGGCCCGGGTTTCTCTGGCAACAGCTAAATAATAATCAGGCAGACCCTTTTGCAAGGAACAAGTACAGACAGTTCAGATGTGCCTGAATCTGTTCGGAGCTGCAGGAGTCCTGGAGAATTTGGCATGCTGCTGCTGATTAGCCTTTAATTTGCAATGTAGTAATTAAGGCCAAGTGTAGGGAATTCCCAACAATGCTGTAATCCTCTAAAACCAGGAGATGTGAGCAAGCCATCTCTCTCTGTGCCAGGGCAGTAGTTTCGCAGTTTAGTGGCAGTTCAGACTTACTGGTTCTGGATCAAAGGAAAAGCTACTGATGCTGAAAGATAAAATAAGCTTTGGTTATTTTCCTGCTCAGAACAGAGCAGAGTTGCTGCTGTCTCCTGCAAGTCTTGCATGCTCAGGGTGTGCTGTAAGCTTTGAGCCAGGATTCCTCCCTAAGTGTGGTACATCACTTGCATGCTTCATATAAAGGGGGTCACTGATGGAGCACTTCCAGCATGGTTACCATTGAGGCCACTTGTGTGGAAAACAGAGTAAGGGTTGATGATCATCTGTATTCACTGGAGAAGGCTGTGATACGTTCAGTGATTGTCTTTTCCAGAGCTGTTTTGTATCTGCAGAGTATGTGGCTGGTGATCCCAGTAAAGTCAGGTTTGTTGTTGTCTCCATCCATCATTTCCAATCTCTGTGCACAGTGGCATCCCAAGATATGATGGGATATCTCAGGGAGGGGAAGGAACTACCCTGGCAAAGATCAGCTACCTGTGTTTGTAGGCAGTGCGTGTGTCTGGGAAGTCACAGCTTCAGGATGGAGAGGGCTCTAGAGAGTTTAGAGAACCCTGAAAAGCCCATGGGATTCACCTTTTGACCTGTGTACAATCTCTTGCCTTGAGTAAGACATTCAAAAGAAATTTCTGACACTGGGGGAGCTGCATTGTTCTCTGTCCAGTTCTCCATCCTGACAGTTCCCCGAGGCTAGATTTAGGGAGAAGTTAAGGAAGGTGGTTTCCCTCTATTCCCCTCCAGAGCCCTGCCCAGAAGCAGACTGAGAATTCATCTGTAGCCTTGCCTCACAGATGTGTTTGCTTCAGTGAACTTTGAAAAAAAATAAAATAAAAATAAAAAAATAAAAAAAAATAATGCATTCAGTTCCCCGTAACTAGTGTCTTTTAATTTCTCATGAATAATTATTAGACTATAACTCCAATCAGTTCTTAAGATCCTGCACCTCATCAGGAAGTTAATTACACTTAGTTAGCAATTGCAACAAAAGACGTGCTTCTTGTTGACTCTGCACCAAAACCTCATTTCTTCTCCTGACAGGGCTTGTCTTATCTCACTGGGAAGCATCTTGGCTATCGTTTATTTACAAGGCTGTCTTTATTTCAAAGAAATATTGAAGTGACCTGACAGGAAGAAATCTGAGGAAATTATGAGAGAAGACTCATTGATGGTAAAAAACAAGCTGAGATTTCCAGTAATAAGTGTCAACTCCAGCAATGAGACGTCAGATCAGCTTACTACAGTGCATGAAAGACCTAATTCTCATCCTGCTTGTCTCCCTATCTACCTCAGACACTCAATGACTGGTTATGGAATTACTTTTTCATTTCCAATTTGCATAGAGGACTGGAAAGCATGTGAATCCTCTCACTACAATTCTCTCCCAGCTTTACTACCCCAGCTCCTGAGCTTCTACACCTTGTCCCTCCTGGCTAAGATTCCTCTCTGAGCACCAGCAGCACAGAATCAGAGAATGTTTTGGGAGGGTTGGAAGGGACCTTAAAGACCACCTGGTTCCAGCCTAGATTGCTCCAAAGGCTATCCAACCTGGCCTAGGGCACTGACAGGGATGTGGCATCCACAGCTCCTCTGGGCAGACTGCACCAGGGCCTCACCGCCCTCTGAGTAAAGAATTTCTTCCTGATATCTAATCTAACCTCCCCTCTTTTAGCTTAAAGCCATTACCCCCTGTCCTATCCCCCCGCCCCCTGACACAGAGTCCCTCCCAGCTTTCCTGCATCCCCCTTCAGGCCCTGGCAGGCTGCTGTGAGGTCTCCCCGGAGCCTTCTCTTCCCCAGGCCGAACAGCCCCAGCTCCCTCAGCCTGTCCCCACAGCAGAGGTGCTCCAGCCTCTGAGCACCCTCGTGGCCTCCTCTGGACTCCTTCTAGCAGCTCCATGTCCTCCTTGTGCTGGGGGCCCAGAGCAGAACACAGGCCCCAGATGGGGTCTGACGAGAGCAGAGCAGAGGGGGACAATCCCCTCCTCGCCCTGCTGCCACACTGCTGGTGGTGCAGCCCAGGCTGCAGGTGGCTTTCTGGGCTGCAAGCACACATTGCTGGCTCATGTTACCTTCTTGTCACCCAGCACCCCCAGGTCCTTCTCCCCAGGGCTGCTCTCAATCCATTCTCCACTCAGCCTGCGTCTGTGCTTGGGATTGCCCTGACCCAGATCCAGGGCCTTGCTCTTCGCCTTGCTGAACCTCACGAAGGCCGCACAGGCCCATCTCTCAGCCTGCCCAGGCCCCTCAGGACAGCAGCCCTTCCCCGCCAGCACATCGACCACACCACACCAGTGTTGCTGGTACTGTAACAAAAGGTGCTCTGTCTTGGACTCAATGATCCTTCCAACTTGGGTTATTCTATGATTCATCTGCCCATGATGCTATGAGGAGTCTTAGAAGTCCTGGGGGAAAATCATACAAACTCTCCCTTGATGCTTCCAAGCATTTCAGTGCTCACAGGTTGCTTGAAGATGTATTGTCACAGGGAAGGGGCATCAGTGAAATCTATGAAATTCTTCTTTCCTTCAGATCAGTATTTTGAGACCTGTTATACTTATTATGGAGTCCAAATTGAATTGTCTATAAAGCCATCCAACCTCCCCTGGGGCAATCTTCTGAATAGGGAAGTTTCAATTGGCTGAAATTACCTGTCTGTGCTTCTGATTTTAGCAGCAGCTGAAAAGGATAGGATTCATATTTCTGAAGACTTTATGGATCATCTTCTCCAGGAAGGAGATCTATGGCAGATTTCCATGCAGAGTTACAGTACTGTTTAGTCTGCACAAGGTCCATCGTACCCCTTTGCATAAACTGATCATGGAAACTGGTATTCAACTAATGGACCAAAAGGTTAAAGGAGGAAAATCTGAATAGTGAACTAGAAGATTTTATAATTTTCCCAATGTAGAGAAGAGGTGCATAATATACCAATAACTTTAAACAATTACACCTGAAAATCAGTAATGAGCAGCCATCCTGAGGAGCAATCCTGGCCCAGCACAGTCACCTGGAACTGGAAGTGCCTCAGGAGGGACCTGCTGGGCTCGGCTGCAGGACCAGGAGCCAGGAAGCCATGCCCTCCTCTGGCTTTGGTGATGCCATTCAGGATGGGGTGGCTTTGGGGACACTTCTCACAGAGTCTATGTCTCTGCTTGTCTGCTCAGTCTCTGCTGTGGTGGGAAAAGCACAGAGCAGAGCTCCCTGAGGCCCATATTTCACCTGCAATCGAACTCTTGGCATGGCTCATGACCTCCAAAATACCTTGGCTGGTTTGGGAAGAAGAGTTGGCTCAAGCCCCAAGTCTGGCTTGCCTTACTCTTCCTAGCAGGTCTATGCTTGATCTCAGTCTCTTCCCTGCTGCTCTTCACACCCAGAAGGGCACAATCACAAGTGAACACCTCCAGGGGTCTTCTTCACTAGAGCTTTTGCAGCCCCACCTCCCTTCCTGCCTATCACGGGGGGGTTACCTGAGTGTCTGTATGGCTCTGCTGCCAAACGCAGCAGTTCTTCCAGTACTTCTTCTAGCATCTTTCTGTTTGTTTATAAAAATCCTTAATGTCTTTCACATTCATTAGCAGTTTGCCATCTGCTGTCTTAATAAAGTAATAAATGAGTGCCGTGGTGAGTTTCTTGACAGGGCTGAAAGCTTCATATGCATATGCATTTTCATCCCTCTTTAATTCTGCTCACTTTCATCTGCAATGTGTTCTGACTCTATGTTTCTATACATACCTTCCTAACTACTGAGGTGACACTGAGACGGGTGCCAGAAAAAAAAAAAAAAAAAAAGAAAAAGAAGAAAAAAAAAAAAGTTGTGAGATTCCAGGTCTGTCTGTTCTCAGTGTCTTTTGGAATGGAGCTGCCTACAGCAAGAGGAGCGACCTTCACACCACGTCAGCATGGACCCAGACCCTGTATGCCAAGCCCTGCTGCTTGACCAGAGTAGACATTTCTTGGGTTCTTAGGACAACAAAGCAGGGCAGTATTAGGGTGCTTGTTCCCTCATTACTGCAATATTTAGATCAGATATTTAAAATATATATATATCCATTTTAACAGCTGTTCTTTTATTGGTATGGCATTGTGCAGCAGGGGAGAATGATCCCATTCCATGGCAGTGCCTGAAGGAGTTAAAGAGACCAGCAGAGAGTGCAAGATTGCTTCCCTCCTGGCTTTCTTTCAGCTTATCAATTATTTCTCTATTGCAAGAACAGCAGTGGATAATGATGGGCTGGATTATTCCGGCATTCATCACCAGGCTCCTCAAACCCTTTGAGGCAGAAATTAGTTTGGGGGCAGGTTTAGAATCAGGTGTATTTGGAAAGGGTGACAATCAACCACCGGTTCCAGTTCTGCAGTTAATGATGCCCCAGAAACATGGGGTCAAGGAAGACTTGCCCAGTGGGTTGACCCTGGTCATCCCTTCCCTGCAGTCCTGCTTCAGAACAGTCCCAACAACCTGGGAAGCAAACTGCATGACTCATAGGCTAAAAGATGAAATAAGGGACTTGGCTGCAGATGCCCTGTGTGATATTAGCCATTTTTTACTTCTTAAGAGAAAAGCTGCCAAAGGCTGGACAAGCTCAGGTAGGGGGTGAATGGTAGAATGTGAGACAGACAGCCGGGTGATTTTGGGTCTCTTTTTATTTTCCCTGTGACAAATAGTTGATGTTCTCAAAAAATGCCATTTCAGAACTTTTTGTGAATCAGTAAATAGTTTCAGCTGGAAAAAAAAAAAAAAAAATAGAAAAAGGCAGAAAGAAAAAGAGCGGGAGAGAAGAAACAACCCAAGTTAAAGGCAAATACTTTCATTTCAATATTTTCCAGACTCACCATTTTGTTTTGAAATCTGGCTATAAATTATCATTGTAGGAACAAAGGACAACCAGCAAGGTCAATTGGAATGAGTTGTTTTTACTGTGTATTTTTTTTCTGCTGTTGCCATTTGTCCTTTGATTTCCATGAAGAAAATAGGAAGTTATTTACATCCCTTTTGCTACCAGAGGTACCAGTCATCTTGGTGACCAGTCCAAAATGTTTGCTTGGAAGGTCTTCATGGGCAAGGTGAAGACAACAGGCTGCTTTGCCTGTGCACAAGCGAAGCCCTCTCCTTTGGAGGGATGTAAAGGTTGCTAATGCAACACCGCAGGTCACTGGCCTGCCTGTGTCCTGCATCTTGCTCACCTGCCTTGCCCACTGCTACGCTGGTGGGGGGGGGGGTCTGCATTTGGCATGTCTAGGGCAGGCTAAGGAATCAGGCTTGCACCCCCATCACTGTAAGCCCACTCTCCCCAGCTGGCCGCCTGCCGCAGCCACTCATCCTGCCCCTCGGGGCAGTGCTCCTGCAGTCACCCACCGAGCTCTGGGATGGGCTGGGCTTAGGTGAACATCTCCAGTTCTGCAGGAAAGCATTCCCGCATGAGTGAGGAGCAACTCATGCTCAGTGCATTCAGCACTGGTACCTTTCCTTGAAGACAGGTGGGTGCAATTCAGCCCTGCCTTTTGTAGGCAGCAGCTAATGCCCTTTTCCAAAATTCAGTTACTTGAACTGTGCTGGGAGGCAGCAGCCACCTCCGTCCCCCTCCATCACTCAACCCACTTCTAACCTAATGACAACTCTACTAACAGACAAAATCAATACAATCTTGGGGTCTGAATCTAATCACAGTTATAAAGCCAATAATCAGGACTGTATGAGTTTCAGTGTGGGGTGATCTTGCAGTTTGAGTTAACCCTAAAGATTCACCAACTCTTTTTTTTTTTTTTTCACCTGCAGAAGCACACCTTCCATGGTGTGCTTAGCCTAGCCCCTTTGAAACAAACGTTAACTTGTTTGGGGACAAACAGAAAAGACTCACCAAAGAAGGTCTTGAATATTTCTCCTTAAAGTCAGCTATTTGTGGATGAAGAT